>NC_056726.1:1340222432-1340463387 GCF_019279795.1 Protopterus annectens | reverse complement strand
AACATTATTGGCAAAGATCTCACTTCTCTGAACATTAGGCAAAGCACTTCAAGCTTCCTAAGTTTTAAAGGAAAGGTCTCTCTAGTATCTTTCATAAGCTGTTTATTGACAGGGAACTAGCAACACCCCGAACTGCAGAGATCTTGATACACTCATAAGTTTCACCATCATCAGCAGTGATGGCTGCACTGAAGCAATGGTGACAAAATGCTGTTTGGGAATCTCTCAAGTGTACTGCCTGCTGTAAAAGAACATTTTGCTAAACCTGCTTTTACAACAAGTACACGACTGCTTAAGATTCAGCAAAGGTCTTAGGGCAGACATAAGGCATAGTAGACTTAGCTGCCTACAGCTTCAGGAGCTCTTACAGTCCAAGGGAACTGTCCTTTTTGGTAGTACTGGATACAAGGCACAGCATATAGTGAGTTTCCCTTATGATGCAGTGAATATGTGATTAACTCTTTAATGCTAATAGCACCATAGTCTCCATTAGTCTGTGCATCCGTTAACAAACCGCTACTTTCTAGTCCTTTTCATTTATACTGGATAGAGATGTGAAACATTTGCTGCCACCGAAGAGTACTCTCCTCTGAGCATTTGCTGTTGTGACGTTAATCATTACTCTCAGTCTCAACCTCTTAGCACAAGAAATCTGGACAAAACCCTAAAATAATGAGGGGGCAAAGGTCCAAATAGGGGCAGATTTTAAATATCAGTCTTATAAATGTAGAAAGCTGCTACAATAATGATTTGTGTTAGCTAACTGCTAGAATAACATGATTTGTGTTAGCATGCATTTTCTGAAGGTTATGAAGTCCAAGCTTAGATAACCATCACTTAACAGCCAGGACAGGTTCTATCCCATTGAACTTTAAGTGACTAGGACATTAAGAGAACACTGTATACTTTGCATTGTGCTTTGCTTAACATCCTTCTGCACAATGTCTGATCGCATTTATGTCCACTTAGTACAGTATGGACGTAAATGTCAGATGTTGTAAGGAAGGACATTAAGCAATGCACACCTGTATTTAGTGATTTTAGTCCTCAGTGGTTTGTCAGAGAATCACAAATTTTATGAAAAACAGACCAAAAATATGAGGTGAAAATCAGGACATTTGAAAGGTATGATGTTAATCATGCCTGCAGCACAACTTAAAGGAGAACCACACCCACAGACTCAAAAAGCATGTTTAGTTCATCATGGTTTGGTGTTTCCTACATTTTAACACCACTCTAGGATTATTTACAGGTTTTTAAATATTTTTATATGTAATTTCTGAGTCTGACCACATGGAGTCTGGCATCTTGAAGTAATTCTGATTGCTTAGTCTGCCTCTAGGTATCCCACAATACAGTGTGTGTGTCTGTAAAAAATTACATAACACAGGCCTCTTTATTCCTAAAGCTCCTGTCACTGCATTGATTTTTGATGCATACACTGCTGTCTTTCAGTCAGTTGTAAGTAACATTTCATGCCGTTCAATGACTACATAAAATAGAAACAATGCAAATGCCACAGAACAGACTTTCAAAGTCCTTTTTCTGCTGCATCTTTTTAGAATGGCTAAACTGGAGTCTTTTGTGAAGCCTGAGTTGTACTACTTTGACTCATCTCCCATCCCCTTCACACCTAACTTCCCTATCTGTCAAAGTGCTAAGCATAATTTGAGCTGTTATCTGCTGTGATTGACAGCTCACAGCAGAAGACATAACTCATGTACTGTTTCTTTGTTCTAGCATTTACTTTCTGTATGGGTAGGGGAAGGAACAAGGAGCTGTGACATCACTGCATGGGTAGGTTTTAGGACAGTCGTGGTGATGTCACTTTGGGGAGGGAACTGGCAAGAAAACTACCTGTATTCAGTGGTCTTGATTACATCAATGAACTGGAGACTGCAGAAAGCTTTTCCAGTGTGGGATAAATGTTTTTGAAAGTGAAACCACCACAGTACAGTAAGGTACTGTTCTAGTGGATAGAAACAGTTGATTTAAAATATGTTAATGCTGTATTGTTGTTTATTCATAGCAGGGACAATAACTAGGGGAAAAAAAGACAGAAAAGTTGAGCATTTAATAATATAATCCTGTTGTCCTTTAAGTGGATTGCATTGTCCATTCAACCTAATAACACTGAAAGGCAGACCATACATAGATGTTTTGCTAATCTCAGTACTAAATTCCCAGTATATACTGTACACTTAAACTCATTAGATGTGAAAAAATTATGTCACTGGAAGAAGAAATACAAAAAATGCTTTTCTTCATTTAAAATTATTTTCTCACTTTCAAGTTTTGTTTTACTCTCATTTTCAGCAGTTGCTCTCTAACCTAGTAGCAGTCAGAAATGCTGCATCTAATTAAAAGTCGGATAGTAGGTATGAATGACTTAAGTCACAACAAGTGATTTTTCCGCTTACATGTCATCAGTTAGTCAAACCATAGAATGATGTTCATCATACTGATCATTGCTGCAGTAGCCTTAGCTACATGGGTTATATCCTGTCAAGGATACAACAGACACTTTCCAAAACTTCAGAGCACCTTCCGCACACTTCCACACACCCAAACTATCTGCAGCTGGAGCTGAACTGACTAAGACAAGTTTGAGTGCCAAGCCCTTCAAAACTTTACTGCCACCGAAGAGTACTCTCCTCTGAGCACTTGCTGCTTGTTTTCCCCAGGAAAGAGGCACCATTTTTGGCTTGACCATGGAACAGTCTGTTGGCTTGACCATGAATATTTGGTCTTTCTTCCAAAAAGAAAAAGTTAAGCAAACATTTGCCATTGCAGTGGACTAGCAATTTGCCACAGTTGTAGGAGGGTGACTGTGTTGTGGCCATTAGTTGTACCTCAAACCACTTATCATTTGCCCTGAATCCCACTGGTGTAGCACTATAGACAAGGAGTTAGTCACATCCTCTGTGGCTGATGGGCATCATCTCAGTGGGCAAGGGAAAGCCACTCTTGTCAGTCCTGGGAGAAGGAACAGAAAGGGCTTCCCTGTTTTGTCATAATTCTGTGCCCTTCCTTGGGAAAGCTGCTGCTGCCGCCATTCATAACACTATTTGTCCATCTTTTCCTGTCAAAAAGAAACAGAAAACTAAGCATGTATCTACTTCTCCTCAAATTTACTGAGAAAAGAATATTTTACTGCATCTGGCTCAGGGTTTGATTCAGACTGTTGATCTATCTTATGAAGTAAATTCTGGTAAAAAAAAGAAAAACGCCTACTCGTTTGAAGAGATTCAAGATTCTGAATCTGGATACAAGCATGAAGGGACAGATAGTGTTTTCTCCTCAGATTTTTGATTCATACTCAAAGGAGAGCTCAGTTTCTGACTCTCCCTTTGAGGGGTTCTGTTTCCCTGAGACTATTGCTAGACTGTGCCAGTGGTTTCAGTCAGAGAACACTGAGGTTTCTCAGTCTCACAGAAAATGCTATGAGCTGCACAGACCTATTCCTCAGGTTCTATTAGCTTTGTAGGATGTATCTATTATTGCCTGCAATTCTCCTGACAGTCAGCTGTCCCTAAAAAGGCAGACAGGATGTATAGAACATTCTTCTGTCTTAAGTTTTATACACACTTCCCAAACCTGATCAAGCAATTATTGCATTAGTTAATCCTTCTGCTGCTAAATTCTTAGATAATTCCAGTCCTACTCTTTCTGATAAGGATGGGAAGATTATTGCGAAACATGGGAAAGTATGGGAAAAAGTTTATACTTCTGCAACATTGATTTTCAGAATTTTGAATTGTCAAGCTCATATGTTAAGGTTTGATGTTAAGTTGTCAATCTCGCCTTCATTCTTGCTGGATGGGTTCGGAGCTGATCCTCGGCTCCGACTCGGCACTTGCTTTAGCTGGAGAACTCCTTTTACCAGCTCGAGGCAACCCTATATCCCATGATGCAAGGCGGAACTACCTCAGATCTCGTTTGCCGCTTAGCGAAAGAGGTCTCCTTTGCCAGCTGAGGTAAGTTTTTTCTTGTGAAATAAGAAAAAGTGTAGTTAGGGGTTTATTTTTCCCTTTTAGTGTCAGTTTAGTCTGTACTTAGTTACAGCCCACCCTATTCCCTCGTTTTTAAACCTTTTATAATCTTTAAAGTTTTTTTAGTCAGGCCTATTTCCCCATTGGTTATTCCCTTCCTGTGTGCTTGTGTAAGGGATTAATTTGTGTGTTTGTTGGGATTGTTTGTGTTTCCATCCTCCTAGGATGTCAAAAGAAGGCAAGGTCTCAGGCTTCAAGAAGTGTGACCAGTGCTGTCAGAAAATGTCTCTGACAGACGGTCACACTTCTTGTGTTTATTGCCTGGGGCCTTTGCACCTGCAGGACTCCTGTGCTTTATGTCATGCTTTTAGCCAGAGAGTCCTGCAGGAAAGGAGGAATAAACTCATCCTCCGGGGCTTACTTAAGCCTGAAGGTTCTCCTCCTAAATTAGGGTCAGGAAAACCTCCTAAACCACCGAAGGCTCAGGCTACAGTGTCCAAGCCTCCTTCGGTGGCTCCGGCTCCGGCTGGAGCCGATACATCTTCTTTGCAAGTAGTGGGTTCGGCGCCGACCGGCTCCAACACCCTGACTACTGTGGCCTTGTCGGCTCCGGCTGGAGCCGACACTTTTTCCAGCATCGGAGCCGAGATATCCTCGGCTCCATCTGGGGTTCAAGGGACTTCGGCTCCGATGGCTTCGACCCGTAAGAGATCCCGGTCCCCTTCTATACTGAGTATCCACTCGGCTCCGGGGTCTCCTCTTTTGTCGGAGCGGAGCCATCGGAGCCGATCTTCGAGATCTTCCAGGCTGTCTGACCACGATTTAGAGAGGGTGGAAAGCAGGCTGTTGAAGTCTCAGGCACTGGCCCAAATGCTCCATAGCCCTTCTCAACAGACTTCGGCTATAGCCCCAATCCTTGAACTTCCTCCTCCGACTCCACACCGCAGTTCGGAGCCGGAGCTTCTTGGGACAGCGACTGTTTCGATGCCGGAGCCGATACATCCTTCGGCTCCGTCGTCCTCAGCTCCGATCTCCTCCTTGAGACCTTCCTTGGAGGGATCCGGTCGGGTTTCCACTGTCGGCTCGAGGGGCTAGTGGCATCGGACCCTTGTCCGACCCCGCTCTCCTCTCGGGCTTCGCTTTGGTAAGCTCGGTGCCGACATGGGCCTTCGAGCCTGCTCTCTCTTTGGGGCCGGCCCTTCCTGTTTCTTCGGAGCGGGGGTGTTCCGGCCGCCCGGGGAGCGGAGCCTTTGAGGTGATGAGGAGGGTCCTGGCCTCTGAGCCTGGTGAACGGTTCATCCCTCTGGCTCCTCCCTCTTCAGTGCCTGCAGATGCCTCTTGCCAGCCTCTTGCTCACAGGCCCAGGGATCCATCGCCCCAGGTTTCCCCACTGGGAATTTCCTCCTCTTCCGAGGTTTCTCCTGATCCTGCAGGGAACCCCTCGGAAGAGGACGGTAAGAGGAAACACACAGACTCCTGAGTCTATTACATCTGATACCGACTTAGATGAGTCGGAGGGTTCCCCACGGTCCCCCTCTGAGGATGTCTCTTTTTCAGACATCCTTGAGCTCCTCAAACAGAGGGGAAATTGGCCATCCATTGACCCCTCAGAGGATGAGTCGGTATACCTGGAGGCTTTTGGATCCCGACCCTCCACCTCCTGGGTGTCTCCGCTTTTCGACCCACTTATGCAGGTAGTGGCTCATAAGGCGTGGGCGGCTCCAGATTCTGTGGAACCTGTCCCCAGAAGACCATCCAAATTCATTACGGCCCCTTCGGACAAACAGTTCCTTTCCAAGGGTGTTCCGGTGGATGCTATGGTGGCGGCTGCCACTAAGAAGGAACTGGCGGATCCTTCAGTACCTGTCCATCCTCCTAATAAGGACTCTAGGACCATGGACAGGTATGGAAAGCGGATGTTTTCTTCAGCGACCTTTGCTATGCGTTCGCTGAATTATCTTTGTCTCTTCACCAGGCTTCAACGAGATGTTCTCAAGGAACTGGGAGAAGTAGTCCAGGATCCTTCTGCTGCTGGGGCTCAGGAAAAGATTGCCTCGCAGCTTGCTATCCTGAATTCCATATCTAACTCCTCCATGCGGCTCATATCCTATGCGGCCGACGGAGCGAGCAGAGCCGCAGGCACAGGAGTTGCTCTTAGACGCCAAGCCTGGATGCGGCTTTGTAATTTTGCAGACCCCTTTAAGGCGTCCTTCACTAATACCCCCTTTGATGGTTCGGCTTTGTTCGGACCTCAGGTGAAGGATACCTTGACCAGGTGTGAGCAGGACGGTAAAACTCTTTCTGCCATTGGAGTCCAGTTTTCCACTCCTTCTAGACCATACCCCAAGGGTCAGAAGGGGGGGAAGATGTGGTTCCGTAAAGCCCAAGGAGCTACACCGGACACACGTGGTCAGTTTACCCCCAGAGGCAGAGGGGTAACAATAATAGACGCCACCCTAGAGGCAGGGGGGGGTCCTCAGAACCAGGGCAACAGGGAGTCTCTTCCTGAGAAGCCCTTTCAGCATCCCTGAGGTGTTGCCCGACTGTCCACCCTTGGAGGCAGTCGGGGGAAGGATTTCGCTGTACCCAGTAGCCTGGCAATCCCTATCTCAAGAGATGTGGGTACAGTCGATTATATCCGAGGGTTACAAAATCCCTTCGAAAGGTTTCCCGTACCTCTACAATCCCTTCCAGACATCTCACCCGGTCAAAGGGATTTGGCAGAACAGGAGGTTTCAAAGCTCCTAGAAAAAAGAGCCGTCCAGGCTGTGCCAGCAGACCAGGTAGGATCCGCATCTACTCCAGATTCTTTTGGTCCCCAAAGGACGGGAGATTGAGACCAATATTAGACCTGAGCAATCTGAACAGATTTGTCAGGAAGGCAAGATTGCGGATGGTCACGCTTCAGTCCATTCTGCCCTTTCTGGGCAAGGACAACTGGATGTGCTCTATAGACCTTCAGGATGCGTGCTATCACATAAAGATTCACAGACGCTCCAGAAGGTTTCTCCGCTCGGCTAGGGACCAGTCATTACCAATTCAGAGCCCTGCCCTTTGGCCTCACTTCAGCCCCCAGAGTGTTTACCAAATGCATGGCAGTGGTCACAGCTCATCTGAGACGTCGAGGATTCCAGGTGTTTCCCTATTTGGACGACTGGCTCCTCTCCGCCACCACCAAGTGTCAGCTCCTTCAGTCCAGAGACTACACTCTACAGCTTTGCAGGAGTTTGGGAATTTCAGTAAACTTGAAAAATCTTCTCTGTTGCCTTGCCAACCAATCACCTTTTTAGGCAGAGTTAAACACCGTCAAAATGTTAGCCAGACTAACAGATCAAAGAATTCTGGACATCCAAAATTTGTTCGGCTTCTTTTGCAAAGCAACAAGATCAAAGCCAGATTTATACTGAAGGTTCTAGGTCTTATGGCTGCGGCCATTGTTCTTCTACCACTGGCTCGCTTCCACATGCGTCTTCTGCAGTGGATGCTATTCACGCAGTGGTCGTTCCACAGTCTCCCGATGAGGCACGAAATCTTGGTAACACAGTCGTGCCGAGCTCATCTGAACTGGTGGATATCTTCCCCTCTTCTTCATCAGGGCCGACCCTTTATTCCCCCTCCTCCAGTTGCCACGGTCACTACGGATGCCTCTCTGATCGGGTGGGGGGGCATTATCAGGGCGGGATGGTCCACAGGACGTGGCAACCCATAGAATACCATCTGCACATAAATGTCCTGGAGATGAGAGCAGTGCTTTTAACGTTGCAAGCCCTCAACGACTTTCTTCCCACGGGGACTATTGCAGTACAGACGGACAACATGTCCGTAGTCTGGTACATCAACAAGCAGGGTGGGACCAGGTCCTATCCGTTATGTCGAGAAGCTCTCAGACTTTGGCAGTGGGCGATCTCTTCTCAGCGGTTTCTGATAGCAACGCACATCCCCGGCAGGCCCAACCTATTAGCGGACAGGCTGAGCAGATCCATTCTGATGCCTCACGAGTGGTCTCTCAATCAATCTGTAGTGGATCAGATTTTTCTGAAGTGGGGCACTCCTTGTTGCGATCTTTTTGCTACTCCTCAAAACAACAAGTGCCCCGATTTCTTCACTCTCTTTCCCCTTCCAGGCCAACCCCTGAGAGACTCTCTAACCCAGGATTTCCCGGGGACTTCTGTACGCTTTTCCTCCTTTTCCCTTGATTCCACAAGTCATTCAGAAAGCCACCATTTTGAGAGCCAAGTTGATCCTCATTGCCCCATATTGGCCTCGACAAATTTGGTTTCCGTCTCTGCATCGTCATCTTCTGGTGCAGCCCTGGCATCTGGACCCAGTTCCGGATCTCTTGATCCACCAATCGGGTCAGCAGCACCGGGCCATTCATTCTCTCAACCTCACTGCTTGGTTGCTCCACTTCCTACCCTAGCCAGGCTACCGATGATTTCGGACTCAGAGACATTTTAGTCTCTTCCTTGAAGTCGTCCACTAGGACTGTATATGCTAGCAAATGGCGTTTTTCTATTTGGGCGAATTCCAGAAATATTGACCCTTTACTGCTCCTGTACATTCGGTTTTAGATTTCCTGGCGGAGGTTTTCATTCAGGATCCTCGTCATCTACAGTCAAAGTACAACTGGCTGCTATTTCTAAGTATCATGTTGGCCTGCATGACAATAACATTATGTCTCATAGGTTATGCAAGGCCTTTCTCAGAGGAGTTTTCCTCCTAAAACCACCTATAAAGCATCCTCCTCCGCAATGGGATCTGAACTTAATGTTGGCATCCTTGATACTGCCTCCCTTCGAACCGTCTGCTTCATGTTCTTTGAAGTTATTGACCTGGAAAACTATATTTTTACTGGCTGTCACTTCTGCAAGAAGGGTTTCCGAGATTCAAGCTCTCTGCATTCGTTCCCCTTATTTGGTTTTTCATAAGGACAGGGTATCATTAAGAACTAATCCTTCCTTTCTTCCCAAAGTCGTATCTCAAACCAACATTAACCAATCTATAGACCTACCAGTCTTTTTCCCAAATTATTCCGACAGAGCTGAACAGAAACTGCATTTTTTGGATGTCCATCGTCAGCTCAGGTACTATTTGCATAGAACTAAACAATTCAGAAAATCGGACCAATTATTTGTCTCCTATGCAGAAAACAGGATAGGTCTTCCAGTATCTAAAGTGACCTTATCCAGATGGTTGACTTCCACTATTTCCTATGTATACTCTCTCAGGGGCAAACAGCTATCTTCTAAGCCTAAAGCTCACTCAACCAGGAGTCTATCCACTTCTGCAGCTTTTCAGGATAGGCTACCCATTGATACCATTTGTGCAGCAGCTACTTGGGCCATGCCTCATACCTTTGTTTCTCATTACAAGTTGGACTTGGTCTCTAGAGATAGGGCCAGTTTTGGTTCCACAGTTCTCAAGAGTCTGTTCCATTGAGCCACCCGGGATACAGGTGCTAGGGACGCGGTCCCATCCAGCAAGAATGAAGGCGAGATTGACAACTTAACATTTAGAAGTTATGTACCTACCATAACGTTCCATGTTAGTTGTCTTCTCTCGCCTTTCTTAAGGCCCCTCCCTCCTTCCCCCTGGCCTGGACAGATCTTGGAGAGTTCCTATTAGATTGTTTCCTCCGGTACGTTGTTAGGAGGATTTCTTTAGGAACCATTGTTCCTAATTCTTTTAGGATAGTCTTTAGCAGGGTAAGTTAGCTACCAAACGAGATCTGAGGTAGTTCCGCCTTGCATCATGGGATATAGGGTTGCCTCGAGCTGGTAAAAGGAGTTCTCGAGCTAAAGCAAGTGCCGAGTCGGAGCCGAGGATTGGCTCCGAACCCATCCAGCAAGAAAGAAGGCGAGAGAAGACAACTAACATGGAACGTTATGGTAGGTACATAACTTCTAATTTTGACTGATTGTGAAAGTATAAGGAATCTTTTATCTCTGGTTTCTTCTAGTGAGAAAAAAAAATCAGCTTTAAATAATTTCATTTCTTCTATTGTTCAAATCACTACTCACTGTTTACAGTGTGTGCATATCTCTGTTGATACTTCAAGGGCTATGGCCACTGGTATTGCTTTGAGGAAGTTGGCATGGTTGCATTCTCAGAACCTTGTAGATGGTGCTGAAATGAGATTTTAAATTCTTCTTTTGGTAAAGATTTAGTTTTCGGCCCGTCTGCTGCAGAGGTAATCAAAACGTTTGATGAAGGGGTAGGCTGATGCATGGAATCTCATTTTTCTGCCCTCTTTTTTCTAAATTTTCCAAGGGACTCTCTAATTCCACATCCAGTTTTGGTAAGAAACAAAACTAAACAGTCTCAACAAAATACGGTAAATGGTAAGAGGCTTCCAAGAAGACTTCTGGAAACTCCCAAAACTAATGACAGTCCAATAAGTTAGAACAACTATTTAAAAGACTTTGTTCAACTCATTTTTTCTTCCAGAATGTCTGAATGATCACTTTTCTCTTTGGCAGCAGATAGCTTCAGATAGTTGGGTTTTGAAGATCATTTACAAAGTTTAGAGATAGCAGTGAGAAGAAATTCCTCCTTTGGAGGGGTAATTCCTCATCTTCCAGACCATACTCATTTGTTTCCACCTGTCCTTCATCACATGCCATCCCAAGGAGTGATAGAACCAGTCCACCTATCCAAGTGGGAAAGGAGTTGTATTCAAGGATGTTTTAGTGCCACAGAAAGAAATTGTTCAGAGATCAATTCTGGATATTTCTTTCCTAAACCTGTTTGTGATAGTTCCCAAATTCAAATTGATGTCACAACCTGTTACTTCATCTTCACTCAAGTTTTCTTGTAACATTAGATTTAAAAGATGATTATCATCACAGTCCTAGTCATCCAGACTTTGTGTTTGTAAGGTTTGTGTCTGTATCACATTATCAGTTCTCTCGCTTATGTTTTGGACTGTCCACTGCACCAAGAATGTTCATAAAGTGACTAGCTCCAGTTATAACTCATTACAGGCTACAAAGTATTTATATTTTTCCATATTTAGACAACTTGCTTACCTTTGCAGAGTCCTTTTCAAAGTGTCAGGAATATCTTTGTTGCGTAAGAGATCTCTTACACAAACTGGGATTCTAAGAGAATATTCAAAAGTTTTTGTTGACTCCTCACAGGGTTGTATCTCAAGAATCTCTGTTAGACACTGCAGTTCTAAGAGCTTTTCCTCCACAGGAAAAAAATATCCATAGGTTTTCCACGTAGATTTCTCTTACTGCAAGGGAAGTACCTCAGGTTTTGGGTCATTGTTTCTATGATTATCATGATACCCCTGGCAAGACTTAACATAAGAAAGATACAGGGGTATCTAAAATCTCTTTGGTATCAATACCAACACCTTTTGTCTTTTCAAATCCCAGTGCTGGGGTTTGTCAGAAGGGAAATCACTTGAAGGCAAACAAATATCCCTTAATCCAGGTCTCCCCTTCTCCCTCCCTATTCCAAAGTAGTCAGTCACCACAGACACCACAGACTTCGCGTAGGGAGAAGTTTCATGAGAGTCAAAAGAGCAACGTTTGTGGGACACCAAGGATGGATGCATCCACATAGATATAAAACAGAAACCTGCCCTGATCAAGGCATTCAACTCTCTGAATCATCTTTGTTCCCTGGGAGCTCTTCATATTGTTATAGATAATACCACAGTCATGTGGTACATCAACAAGCAAGGGAAGACCAGGTCATACCCTCGCTGCAGATTAGCCATGTGAGCATGGCATATAGCTTCACGGTACTATCTCACTCTACACACGTCCTGCATTTCATCAGAGAAAAAATATTTGGTAGACAAGCTGAGCAGGATAAGGGAAAACCCCTATGGATGGAAACTAGATGGGGGGTTCCAAGATTTGATATATCTGTGTGGAGTTTCTCAAGATAGCCTCTTTGCCTCCTCTCTGAACAAAATTCTGCAAGATTCTGCTCCAAGACTCCATGCAAGAAACCCTGGAAGACAGATCGACAGGAATGTACCTGTATAATTGTCCACCCTTTCCACTAATCTCCAGGGTTCTGCTGAAGACTCAGAAAGAATTCCCAAGATCATTGTGGTCATTGCCCACTTGGCCAGGTAACTGTGGTTCTCCGTTCTTTTGATAATGGCCAGGGACAATTTCCACAAGCTTCCTCATAGACTGGATCTACTCAACCAAGAACAGGAGTGTTTGATACACCCTGATGCCAATCAACTTCAACTGATTGCCTGGATGATAGAATATTAATTCTCTTTGGGCACCTGTTTCATATGGATGTACAGCAAGTACTAATGGAGGGAAGAAAGCCAACTGCTAGAAAATCATATATTAGTGGAAAAGGTTTTCTAGTTGGTTCCAACAACTTAATCAACACCCATTCAGGGCTAGATCTTCTCTGGTTTTAAAATATTTATGTGAATTACTATCCTGTGGCCTTCCTTACTCCTCTATCAAGGTTCATTTATCGGCCATTTCAGCATGTCACCCATGGATCCTCCTTTTTCAATGCATTCTCATGTCAAAATGTTTTTAAAAGGGGGTTTGCATAAGAGGCCTTTAAGAAAATCAGCGGTCTCGACTTGGGGTCTTAATTTTGTGTTAGCGAAGAGAAGCTGACACTTGGTCCATTTGAACCAGCTAATCTGGCTGATTTGAGTTTCTCAACATTTAAGTAAGATTTCTGGGTTTCTGAGTTGCAGGTGGTGCCCTGTTGAAATGTCAGCACTCAAAATGCCAAGTGCTGAAAAGTCAAAAAAAAAAAAAAAAAGACTGAAAACACAGGAGAAGAGACAATCTCAAAAATCACTCTTCTTAAAACTGCTTTTTGCAGGGGGAGCCCCCCCCCCTTGCACCCTCCAACATTGTGAACTTATACATACCAACTCCAACACCATCATAACTTAACTTTAGGGCTGATCTGCTGCCAAGGATATAACAGCTGGCCATCTTCCAGAGATTCAGGGCACCTTTCACACACCCAAACTATCAGGCAGCTTCAGCTGAGCTGACTAAAAGATAAGTTTGGGTACAAAGCCCTTCAGAGCTTTACTGATACTGAAGAGGATGCTCCTCTGAGACTTTCAAGAATTGACGATCCATTTGTGCATTCCTTTGCTGGACTGATAAGATCACTTTGGGGGGAAAAAACTTCCATTTTTTTAAATTTTTTGATGTTTTATTACTTTCGTCTTCAGGGAAATTATTTCAAAACTAAGAGTGTTGTGTTTTAATGGACTGTCTGAAGACTGTAACATACTTATAAACAGAGCCCTAATTTTTTTATGTTAAAGTGGTGTAAAGTTACTGAAAACTTTTTCTCTGTGAAGAAATTCTGTTTATTTTTCTTTTGTGGAGCTGGCATAGTGTTTTGAAATGCTTTCTGCTGTATTTGTTTCAGTCAAAAATAACTTTTGTGGACTGGTACTGTTTACTTGCAATTACTGCTCGTCTTCCGCAGGAAAGAGCCACCATTTTTGGCTTGACCATGTGACAGGCTTCCAGATCCATGATTGGTCCTTCTTCCAGCCACCAAAAGAAAATTTAAGCAAACAGCATTTGGGACTACAGCACACTAGCAATTTGTCTCAGCCACAGGTGGGTGATTCTGTTGAGGCCATATGTTATACCTCAGACCACTCATCTTTTACCCCAGAACCCTCTGGTGTAGGACCTACAGCCACTATGATCTGTCTCATCTCTGGGTTAGCAACTTCCTCTGTGACTATTGGGTCACCTCAATGGGCAAGGATGAGACAATCTTGTCACTCTTGAGAGAGTGTTTCCCTTTTGTGTCAGAATGCTATGCTCATCCCTGGAGATGCAACTGTTGCCATTAGTAATACAATTTGCCCCATTTTTTCCTGTCAAAAAGAAACAGAAAATAAAGCACACATCTACTCCTTCTCGAATCCCTTTTGAAGGAGTAGTTTGCTGGGTCTGCCTCAGGGTTTAATTCAGGCTGTTGATCCTTCTTTTAAAATAGTTTCTGGTAAAAGAAAGAGGGATTCCTCTTTTCCTGAAAAGATTCAAGATTCTGAATCTGAACAGAAAGATGCATGGACGGATATAGTTTTTTTCCTCAAATTTATGATTTACACTCTGAGGAGAGCTCAGTTTCTGATTCTCCTTGTGGGGGTTCTCTTTCTCTGAGACTATTGCTAGAATGTGCCAGTGTTTTCAGTGGGAGAACCCTGAGGTTTCTCAGTCTTCAAGAAAATATTATACATTGTTACAGAAGGATTTTCCAGAACCTACACCCATGACTCCCATTCTGTGTACTTTAGAGGGTGTGTGTGTGTGTGTGTGTGTGTGTGTGTGTGTGTGTGTGTGTGTGTGTTACTGCCTGCAATTTTCCTGATAGTCAGCCAGCTGGCCCTAAAAAAGTAGATAGGATGTATAACTTTTCTCAGTCTTTAAAATGTTTATGTACTATACTCAAAGCTGACCTAGCAGCTACAGTTTGATACCACTGCTACAAAGCACTATGTTAATTCCAATCATACTCTTTCTGATTAGAGTGGGAAAATTATTGATAGGTATGGGAAAAAGTGTATCCTTCTGTGTTATAGCATTGGGATCTCAAGCAATGTTGGGTCACCAGCTTACAGAAATCTTCTGTGAGCAATCTTTTATGTGAATGCCAGTGACATAAAAAGCTGCATGGAATGCCTGGCTAAAAGAGCATCAACCAGGATAAGATAGTGCTTATGAATAATTCCTCTCTTTATCAAGGCATAATTATTAATAGAAATAAATATTTATACTGAAAATAATTCCTCTAATAATCAAATGTCAGACAACAGATGCAAACTAGCTATAAGACTTTGCAGTGTTTTTTAGAATTGTTAGCTCAGCCACTGACACAAGCAAAAATAGATTGGAAAGGTCACACACTGACACACACTGATGTATTGTAGCAGTAGGAATGGCTCTTCTATTAGAAGTTGTATAAAACATGTATTAGTCAGTACTTTCCTATTTCTATCAAACATTCCTAAACTATATGTGTAAAGAATGCAAATAATGTAAAATACATGATTTGTAAAGTATACATATATGCCATAAACAGCAAAGAATCAGGAAATGTATATTATTCTACTTCATACATTATCTATAGAATGAATGATAGGGGAAGATGGTGTCCCTTACACATGCATGCTGCAAAGCTGCAGACTTTATATGAAGTTTTCATTAAGCTTTTGTATTGTACTACTTTGTAAGTTGCAAACTTTCATTAGTTTTGAATTATTCAACAGTAATAATGTAAATATGAACTGCAGCTGTAACAATAATAAAGTATTTTTCATTAGAAATGTGATACACAATTAAGCAGTAAGAACATATGATGATAAAGCAAGCTGAAGAAAGGAATGCTGACTCTGTACTTGTCACAAAAAAAGGGGAAGAAACATGTTATAGTAGTAACTTTTAAAATAGTCTGCTCACATGCAATTTTAAATGGATGTATAACCTGATTTGGACACAGTGTATGTCTAATGAGGCAGGGCTGTATCTTTCAAGATTGTATAAAACCCCTGTCCTCATCTGTAATCTTAGTCAGTAAACCAAACTAGCTAGTCAAGGAATAATAAAGACTATACTGACCCTGGGATGCCTTGCATTACTGATCATTTATTATTCTTGTTCTAACTGCCTGTATTTTTTCCTCGTATGTGCAGTGCTTGTAGATACGTTTACATTCTGCAACTTTGATTTTAAGAATTTTGAATTGTCAGGCTCAAATGTTAATGCTTTTTCTGACAAACTGAGAAAGTGTGAGGAATGTATGACTCTGTTGATACTCTTACAGGGTTATAGTTATGGCAACCAGTACTGTTTTGAGAAGGTTTGCATAGCTACATTCTCAAAACCTCCCAGATGATGTGAAAAATGAGATTTTACATTCTCCCTTTGATAGAGATTTAGTGTTTGTCCCATCTGCTGCACAGGTTATCAAAAAGTGAGGCGAAAGGGGTAAAATGATCCAGGCAATTTCTAAGATTTTCACCCCTCTTTTTTTCCAAATTGTCAAAGGGAATTTGTATCTCCTCATCCAGTTTTGGTAAAAAAACAGAATAGGCTCAACAAAACACCAGGTGAACAGACTAAGAAGAAATGGCAAGGGGGGGGGGGGTTCAAAAAGAAGCCTTGAACTTCTCAAAATCAAGGACCATCCAACATGTCTGAAGACTATTCAAGAGACATTGTGACCACCTCCACCCTGGCCTGTTTTTTTCTTCTAGAAAGTCTGAAGCTCCATTTTTTTCTTTGGCTACAGAATGTTTCAGACAAAATGGGATCCAATGTTGCCTTTTCCATCTGGGTTCAACCTGAGAGGTTGTGATGTCCAATCTCTGGGTCAGTAATCAAGGAGCCTGAATCCTCACCACTGACACTGGAGAGGGATGTTCACTTGGAACAAAAATGAATACACCCGGTATTTCCAGATGTAGCTCTGCATCAAGCACACTTTCCCTTAAGAGAACACAGAGAATACACTCAGTCCGGGGTCTGGGTTTCCCTCCAGGTTCCCAGTAAGACTCTCTACTGGCACCTCTATACAGTTGAGACCTCAGCTGAGTGTCCAAGCCAAGTTCTCCACCACTCTCTTTATGAAACCAGTGCTTTGTGTCCCTGCTCCAAGTAGCTGATACACATACTTTGAGATTTGATTTCCACACAAACACCTGGGAAAGGCTGGCACAGATTTACTGGCTATGTCCCCTTCTTCAAGATTATAAGGTAGTTACACTGCCACCAAAGCCAGCTACTCTAAGGCTCTTGCAAGGGCACCCAATTATACTGACTGAAATTAATATTAATACAAATGGTAGTTTGACCAACAGCAAGGCTTTCAGGAGCGTCCAGAGCTGTCACCAAATATATACAAGTACTCTCAGAGATTAAAATATTCTCTAAAAGACCAGCCACATGGAAAAGCATTTAATAATAAATAGTAAAAATATGAAAATATCTATTTACAATAAACACCAGAGTTTCAGTCACTATGAAATATTAAAAATAATACAGGTGGACAGGTTCACACAGTTACAGAAAAAAAACAATGCTTAACTAATCACTATACTTTCCTGACTAATCTAAAGAATTATTATTCCCTAGTTACTTACTAGAGAAAGGTAAGATGAAGTAAGTGAGAGATCCTTCTTTGTCAGGTTACAAAAACAGAGTGCTGTGAGACTTCAGTCCCACCTAGTATTAAACATTATTTTTAGTGATGGGTTACAGAATGACATCACATACATCTGGTCATCTGACTTCTGGTTCCCATGTTTCCCCCTTGGCTAGAAGCTATCAGGATTTATCACATATGTGTCAATAATACAGCACACAGCCTTGCTAAGATCTGCTGCAGTTCTTGGAAATCATAAAACAATTTCAAACCTCCACCCTTCCAGAGCAGCAATTAGTTCACCTCAATGACAATGCAGGAAGCTTCCTAGTACACTATATTCTGCACATGCTACAGGGTTACTTCCTGGGGCATGCATTGCAACAGTGTTTCTGCAGGAGGGCAAGCCCCTTGCCAATTATATTTACTAACTCTGAGATTGCACAGTCCTTGGAGAAGGGACATTTTGGTCTTCCCCCAGGTGCTGACAAAATTAATTCATGTTTTTTCCTTTCTGAAATTGTGTCTTATTGAATGCCACAAATTTTGATGTTAAGAGCATTGAGGTTCCATGTGGTGTTTAAAGTTTGCTTATTTGCTTGCAGGTAAGTGGGGTTATTAACTAATGTCAAAACTTTTTGAGTGCGCAAGTGTTTGAAGGTAAGGGTTAGAGGAAGGGCTAGGTAAGGGGATATATTTAGTGTTGTGCATGTCTGTTCTGTCTGGGTAGTGTGTCCTTTTGTCTAATGTAGTGGTACTGTTAGGGAAACTGTTTCTTATAATGTAGTATATAGGGTTGGGGCAGTAGCAGGCTTAGGGTTAGGATTAGTGTATACTGTATGAGTAAGGGGATATTGGTCTATATTAAATCAGCAAATGCTTAAAAAAGCGAACGCTGATTTATTGACCTTATGTAAGTGAAAGCTTACAATCCTGAAAACTCGGAACAGCAATTTTTTCCTCAGGGAAAAAAAATCAGTGTTCCACATAAAAAAAAACTTCAAAACATTACATAAAGTGGGGGGCTTCACCCCCCACTTAAATATACCAGCTCCGAGATTGCACTACAGTGACAAAAACAGCAAAGAAACGGAGGCGGCCAAGTGATTTCTTTCCCAGGGAAAAAAATTGCTTATATGCCGTTTCTCTATTTTGGGTTTCGTACTTTCAAGTTCTATCAAGATGCATTTGAAGGATTGCGTCATCGATTATATAATAGGAACCCGGGGAAATGGGGTGTGGATGACCCCCCCCCCCCATCTCACCTTATTCATGTATACTTTAGGGATCCTGACACTGTCACTGCACCTAATCCCAATCTTACAAAGTATATTTCAAAAAAAATCCTTTCCCAAACAGTATAATTTTTCAGACAAAATTTCTTAGTAGCTGTGGTTTGGTTTTATTTATTATCTTAATGATTGGTAAAGTAAAGCATTTGCTTTCATTTTTTTGATCATTGCTGGTTCATAATTTTTTTATTTGACATCTGTTAATATCAATGCTTATTTTGTAGTTTTATGTGGCTCGATGTTTATAAACAGAACTGTATATAGCTATATATGCATACACACACACACACACACACACACACATGTACCGACTCTCTGTGACCATTCAAACTCAGAGAAGAGGGAGAAAGTAATGAAAATGCAATGTTCATGCAAGACTCTGGTGGCCATCGAATGCTGACATTTTGAGCATCAATTAACTAGCCAGTGACAAACATTAGAGCTCCTGGATCCCAGGCTTCATCTTCACATAATCAGGCCTGCTTGGTGTGATAGATATCTAACCCAACACATCCCTTACCTATGGAATTGTCGTCCATTACATATCAAATAATGTAAAACTAGCCATACCTCTCAGTGCAAGAAATCTGGACAAAGCCAGAAAGAATGGGGGGTAAAGGCCCAGGAATAGGGAGAGAATTTAAATATTGCTCCTATAATTTGACATTTTTTGACCAGGAAAGTCCACTTGGTCAGAGACCTAAACACAAAAAGTAAGATACAGAGAATAAAATACACTGAAACATGGGTGTTTACAGAGAGCTTAACTCATTCACTCCAATGGAACTCAGGAAGTTTGCAATGTAACTTCCAATGGGCAGAGCCTAAGCCATTTGATAGAATCAAATTATTTCCTCACATTTCAAATACATGTTCATATCTCTGGAACCATAGGGGTTATGAAAGAAGTATAAATGACAGACTCTTCAGCACAAACTATTTTTATAGTGTTAATATGCTTTAGGTTCTAGGTCTTAAACTGAATTTTATAAGTCACAGGAAACACAGTGGGCAGGATTCACGAAGCCTCCGTGTAAGAGTTATAACTCTTACACGTAGGCTGGAGTGATGTCAGCATGCTTTGCATATTCATGAGAGCATGCTGAATCACACCTAAGGCTAACACGGTCCGTGTAAGACAGTAGGGGGCATGTCCGTAGGCCGAGCCCTGTAAGCGGACACGCCCCCAGAAGAGTAAAAGTGCCCGAAGTAAACACCCACGACAGAGTCCATGGAAATGTGAATAAACACAACACAACACATGCCCCCACAGACTATGAACAGAAAATATATAAATAAACATGTTATATGTTTTTTTTAAATTGTAAAAATGTTTAACCGTGAGTGCGCTTATGCTGGCGTGCCGTAAGCGCAGCTACAGTTAGCAGTCAGTGGGAAAGCATATAAAAACTAAATATGCAAAGTAAGCCAAGAAGCAATAGCGTAGCGGTAGAGATGTTGGCTGAAGAGCAGGCATTCATGGTTCGAGCCCCCACAACACCAATTTTTATTTTTAGCAAAATAAGCACAAAACAAGTCCCTGACAAATATGTACACATAAAACCACATTTTATGTAAAATGTAATGAAATAGCCCATTTATATTGAAGAAATGTGAGGTGGTAAAAGAATAAAAAATGCCAGATGTGCCCATAGCTGAGCTACAGTTTAACAGGGTGAGTGCATCTGCCCATACGTGAGCAGTGGTTTAACTGGTGCAAAATGAGTGCCCGTAACTGAGCAGTGGTTTAACACGCTGAATCTAAGTGTCCCTAGCTGAGCTGAGCGTAATATGCGTGCCGATAGCCAAATGAGGCTTAAACCAGCGTACCCCGTTTGCGCGGAGCTGCACACCGCGCAAACAAGCTAAACAACGGGCAACGTTGAGCAAGCCGTATCAAAATTGCCTTTACACAGACACACCCCTCAGCATGTCTAGACAGTCATGAAAAATAAAAAGTAGGGGCCAGGTTCGAACCCAGGATACTATACACCATAGTCAAGGTACCAAACCACTAAGCCATGACAGCAGTACCTATAAATGCAATAATAGCTAATATATAGGAATGAATACAAACTGGAGCATGACAACGCAGGTTTACTGAAGTTGATACAATTCCAAAATGGCCAATCACAAATATGTGCGGGAAAAACGGACTATCTAAGCCCCATATGCGGGAATACACAGCATAAACGATTGTAGAACTGAACTGCAGGCAGAATGACAGGAGTAGGAGAGGGTAGTTGCTTTCAAGCACAGAGGTGGGGCGTTGAGGAGTCCAGGTACATGGTCTGGCTCCTAGTCCATAATCATGAGGCCCAACTCATGCAGGGCCAGGTCCTCTGGGGAGCATACAGAGCTGAGGCGTGGGACCGGTTGGCTCATGATCTCACCAGTGCCACAGGGATTCCAAGGACTGGTGAGCAGGTCCGTCACCACCATGCGGACCTGAAGAGACGCAAGCAGGACCAACTGAACCTTTGGATCCAGGAGGCCCGGCAAATGCCCAACGCCCCACTACTGAGTAAGTTACATTTAATTATGTATGTAAGAAATTAAACTAGCTGATATTATGGAGATGTGTATTCCAATATTACTTCATTTATATTACAGCTGCAGGTGTCCATTCTGCGAACTGCAGAGCCTATGGCAATAGGCTGGTGCGGTTGCGCCACCAGGCAGGTCAGTAATCCACTACCAGTAACTGTAAATAAATATAAAAGTATGACAGTCAGCAAAAGAGTGCAGTGTAGTCACTAAGGAATAAAATGTGCAAGTAACAGTGTGAAAGTGTCTGCAAGTATTGCTTAATTACAAAAGTGTGTTTCAGCCTGTAAGCCAAACAGAAAAATGAAAATGTCTGACATAAATTCTGAAATAAAAATGCCCCACCTGTAAGAAAATAGTACACAACCTGCAGCAGGCTGAAAAGTATAGCTGCAGAAGATGATGAAATCACATGTGTGAAATATATCCCTGTTGAAATACTGAAACATGACAGAAGTGAGACTGCTGGAAAGGATTGTAATAACTACAGGTAAAACATGTCAATAAAGCCTAGAAGTAAGTACTATCCTGAATAGTAAAATGAAAACAAGTGAGAGAGTGTGAGAAAGTGTCATGAATCCAGCAGTACAGTAGTAATGACCCCTGAATAAAGTATACTGCAGTCAAGACAGAATGAAATGCATGTGAGAATCAAAACCAAACAGCAAAATCTGTTCAAAGTGTTGCTGCATCTGGAATGTGTATCCCAAAATCTGGATATGTTGCTCTCGGTCTGCAATATGCAGATAGTATGATTGTCTGATATACCAAACATCCACACTTGTCTACAGCTATATAAAGCAAATGTAGCAGGATGATGTAGCTGAACAAAGCTAGATATAAAATGTATATTGATGTTGCAGTAACAGTCCTATCACCAAGTTGAAATAGTTATCATATAGGAAACTGTAGTTAGAACAGTAGTGTGTATATATCTGTAGCTATTAGAACTGTACAGCATATGTATTGGTATTTGAAGGTGTTAATATTATTTTCTTCACCCCACCCTATAACCACATATATATAACCCATTCCACGTGAAAATGGTATGTGCAATCACAATTAACACCCCTGGACATTTGTCCTGTTGGGTCATATATACTTGCATGTCCGTTGATGCATCTGCCCTGTTCATACATCCAAACCTGATGGCCTGTTGCCATCAATTAACTCTGCATGTTGTTGGACTGTGTATTGCTGTTCAAATTATGCATGTGTTATGCACGCTGTTCAATGGTGTGAATATCTGGGTGTTTGGTCAATGGGATTACTAGTGCATGCTGTTACAACTAATTGTGAACGGTATTATATGTCACTAACCCAAACTGTCATGACATAATGCAAAACATAGGACGACAGGGAAGGCGGGTTCCAGCGGACCCACCTCTCCCACCTCAGCTGGCGAGTGCACCTGGCACTAGTGCCGAGTCTGGACCCTCCTCCGGTGGCCCTGTGCCACCTGCGGGTGGAAGCGCTGCAGGGGATGGGGCTCGCCCCCCCTGCAAGTGTGGCTGGAGGAGAACCACCACTCACCCTCCGTAGCGTCTGGACTGTGGTGCGTAGGGAGATTCGGGACTCTGTTCTCGAACCCCTACGCCAGCTTGAGGCACGGGTGGCACAACTTACGGGCATGCCTGTTGCCCGGCCTACACAGCCCCCAGCACAGCCCCGTCCTGGGCAGTGAAGGAACAGTGGCAACTGCCTATGGGTGGGGATATCAGTTCCACTGTTGCCATCTGTGGGCTCATGGGCTCTGGATATCCAAACCTCCATCCCCGTCAATTGTGTAACCCCCCCCCCCACATGTGTCATACACTGCCCCTGTATGCGTCTTGTTTGTCTTGTCTGTTTACCTATCCAACCTACCTCCTCAGGTGTACCGACTTCCTTCACCTGACATACCACTCTCACCTGAAAAAAAAAAAAAGGGCACTCTGTACCCACAAATAAATTACGCCCCATACAAAGCTGCCCATTCCGCACATATGTCTACCAGACATGGAAACTATCAATTACAATTGGCTGTACAACAAGTATTACTGTTGTCCTTACACCTCTCTCAGGGGTGGAAGGTATCAAATGTCACACCAAATTACAAAGATATGCACAGCTGTTGCTGATGAAGGAATGGGCAGCTATGGGCCCTATCTATATCCCTCCTGCAAAACCCAAGCTTGTTTCCCCTACTGTCTTACCCTCTTTGTGACCCCTTTTTCACCACTTTCCTTTCTCCCCATTTTCATTTCTTTCAAAGAAAATAGCGCGGGTGTGCGCAAGAGTAAGCACGTTTAAGCGGTTGTAAGCGGGTATGCGCTTGTGTGCGCATAGCTAAACGCCAGTGCGCATGCGTGAGCTCCGTGCAAACAAGCGGTAACCCGGTTACAACTGCTTAAAAGTGCCTTAGTCACTTTGATTGACAGGTCTTGTAGTCAGTTCAGAAGCAAAATAAAATCCCACTGGCAGTCCCGAACCCAGGACCTTGGAAACAGTAGTCTGCATGACTTACCACTAAGCCATGACTCTTATACAAGAACATTGTGCTAAAATAAATATATCATGTAATAGTAGGAATGAATGTAAAGGGAATATAGATGTGTAGTACACAAAGCATGTCATTTAGAATTACTGTCAAAACTAGTGGATTTCCATAATAGTAGTGTGAAAACAGAAACAGCCATGCTAGTTGGTAGCTAGTAGGTAATGTCACTATAGCACCTTGCAAGCCACACACATACTCACAGCAGGATAATCACTGCCCATACCCCACAACCTCTTACAGGAACACATCCGGACCAAGTAATAAAATATGTGGAGCAAAGGCCCAAAACCAGGGACACATTACAAATAATGTTACAACAAACGCAGACAGTTCAGAGAGTAACAGGGTCTGCATTTTGTGGGATGTTTGGAAGGGTATGAAGTCTGAAACTTGAATGTTTGTCACTATATTCTGACTTGAGCCCAGAGTGATTTGCCAGAAAAAGCTGTGCATGAGATATTGACCAAAATATGAGGCAGAAATGTGGTCAACCTGCAAATATTTGTACACATGAGAGGTCTGACACCACCATATTTGAATAGTTACGAGCCTGGACATAGCAACAGTGAATGACTTACAGGGATGCCCCACAGACTCCATGTGAAATGTACAAACAGTAGGCAGAAAGGTGTAACAACACATGCAATGGTAACTATGGAGTCCTGAAAGTATTCACCACTTGCATGGCAGAATAAGTGTAGTAATACATATGCTCATGCTAACCCACAGTCACAACTGCAGCATACCAGACAATTTAATGGGTGTACCCCACTGATATGTACCATTCCATGAGGCAGATAACAGATGAACCTGAAAGTCTCTGGGGCCTGCTCAGCAGCATACACAAATACCCTAACAGATGTCAAGGCCCACACCATGGCCAGACCACACTGCATGCTGTAACACCCTAGCAGATATAGCAAGCATTCCAAGGTGTGAATGTACATGGAAAATAGGAAAGCTACAGCAGCACACTACAGTCAAGACACCTAGCAGGCATACAAGTAGTGACTGTGAATGGCAAATATTGAAGCCTTAGCAACAAAGTGCAAGCAAAAGTGAAAGGAAAGCACACACACACACACATTAACAGTAGTAGTAGTTGTAGGTGTCGGTGTAAATACACAGTTAGTACAGGAAACTGGAGAAATGAATGGAGGAATGTTAATCTACAACACAGCTGGAAATATGAGAGAGATACCAACCCTTACACTGACAGAACAGTGTCCACAGCATAACAGCATGGTCCCTGCCCTTAAAATCTGAAAGGGCTATGCCTATCTCACATACCTTTTTATAGCACTGTTCTGAAATCACAGTGAGAACTGCAATCAGTACACAACTGGCTGCATGCAATTAGCAAATGCTGGCTAACAATTGGTGCAGAGGCCATCACATGGGCATATGCAGATACCTACAAAAGTATGCTGTACTCCCAGTCCACACATGCAATACTTCCATTGCACCCAGAGGAGGACGTGAGAGACAGACAGAGAGAGAGAGACAGAGAAAATTGAAATTAAGCAGACACAAACAAAACTGTTCAGCAACAGCCAACTGAAAGCTGACAACTGGGAAGTGGAGCAGCAGGACAGAAAACCAGACGGCAGCACACGCAGCTGTGACAAACACAGGTAATGTAAAGTAATACTATAAAGGTCTACATGCTGTGAACCCTCCATATGTGTCATTGGTGTGTATCCATATGTATATGAAGATGTGTAAAGGGCAGGGGACATACAGCAACTATCAGTGAAGGCTGTACATACATTTGTATGTGAGAGCATCTATGTGCACATATCAATGTAGGTTGTAGTGCAATGTACAAAGTAGGTTTCACAGTTATGTATGTTTAGCAGTATGTTAGTGTGTGTATACAGTATGGTAGACAAACATGTTGATATACCTGTCTATCATATGGATACGTATGTATGTCAACATATGTATGTATATATATATATATATATATATATATATATATAATATGCATATATGTATACATACATAGAGATGTAGGAATACATAGACAGATGTAGATAGACAAAATATGTACAAATATATATGTAATACACACATACAGATATAGATATATGTAGATACAGATACATAGAAAGACTGATCTATCTACAGGTATGACTGTATATGACGACCTCAACACACCCTGTCCCACCCCCTCTGTGTCCCCCCCTCCACATCTATAGCAATATATGTACATCAATATATATATATATATGTATACAGACATATATATATATATATATACATATAAATATATCTATATATACATATAAATATATCTATATACATATATATATATATATAGAGAGAGAGAGATGTATATAAATTCTGAGTGAGGCACGTGTACAGATGTATTGCAACAGGTGCCTGGTGACAAAGGCATGGAGTGAACACCAGTGTCAAAACCGGAGTACCATACCACATTTCAAATCACCTACACCAGTAACCACCAGATATGTGATTGGCTGCCCACCACTGCATGTGTCAGGGTTGAACAGGGTCATAAATGTGTACAATAGTGGCCCCAATGATATTCACAATGGCACACTATTCCTGGAATACCTGCACATGGTATGTGTCAGCAGACATGGTGCGTCAGCTATGGACATGTAGGTCGGTGTACCCCTCCACACCACATAATGGATGCCACAGTATGGACCTCACATGACAGCTACAGATATGGAGAAGGACACACTGACATGTACAACACTGTGACAATGCACTCAAACACATTACCAATGCACAGTGACTGACAACACCACAGAGTACACATATACTACCCACATAGAGATTACCACTCCCGGATTTACATACATAAGTCACACACATGACAGATGTCCAACAACCATAGTAACACCTCACACCATCCACAACCTAAATGATTGCTGTGTGTCGTCCATGCCACTGCAATAGAGAGCACATGTGGAGGTAAAGGTTCCTACCCACAGATAAGACATACCCTGCAATAAACCACACAGTGTTAAGAAGCAAGACTCCCCATGAGTACATGTCACACATACCCCTGCTGAATGTTAGTCAGATAGGTAATATGCCATATGAGTCACCCTGTGTAACTGTGTGACAGTAGCAGGTACCATCACACCACATGTGTCACAATGGTCAGGGTAGCAGAACAGTATGCTGCTGTAGTCCCAGGGGCAATAGCATATTGTATAGTATTGTATTGTAATGTAATGTATTGTATTGGTATATTGAGGTGCCTCCTTCGTGGAGTGGAACCACTGCTGCTGTGTGCCAGTGTACAGGTACATATCCTGTAGTCAGGCTAGTGTTACATAGCACTTCTATATGTGTGTTTAGCTCCTGTCAGAGTTTATGTAGCATGTAACTGGGGATACCATCAGGTCCCAGTCATGTTGTGTATTCTGCTTTCCTGAGGGCGGCTCTCACCTGGACATCTGTGATGACAGGGAGGTTACAGTCAGCTGGGATAACTGTCTTATTTTGGGGGAGAGGGCGGGGTGACACCTGCACTGAACCTGTCTGCCACAATGTTGTCAATATCTGTGGTGTCAGTTAAATATTTGTTGTTGTGTACTAACTATGGGCATAGAGGATGGATTCTGACCAGGTTGCTAACATAACTGAAGAAGGCCTTCTGGTTATCTGTAGTGTCCCTCTTGATTTCCCCCTCAAAGTTGCCCATGGATGTTTGTATGATGGAAAATAGATCCTTACTAGTGCTGCTCAAACATGCCCTCCCTTTATGGAATTATGCTCTGCCTTGCAGTAGCTTCCATCTTCTGTAATACAATCTGTCTATGGCTGGGGTCCCCCAGACAGGATGCTGTCCCTTTGTGGAGAGTGTCTTGGTCATATATGGGATTGCATGATCCATGCATTCTCGGAGATGTCTGTAGAAAGCAATTGTGTAGGGGTCAGCATTGTGGGTTGTATCTGCCACTGTCCCAGTGGGCTGAAAGGATACCATGTCACTGTTACAAAGTGTAAAGTTTGCATCTGTAATGTTATTCACTATAGTCGTTTGTGCTGGTGGTGGAGGTGGGATATGTATATCCAGGGCAATTAGTGTGTGGTCAGCTCATAGTAGTTGATGATGTAGGCCATACAGTACCTAGATACAAACCCCCAGAGTGAGGAGGTGCTCGACCTGAATCAGTGTTCTGACTGCTGGGGTTTGGTAGTATGTCATATGGAGTGTGCCAGGTACTGTTGCACAGTTGCTGGCTGAGCACTGATACCTGGCCATTTACATGTGTATCCACCAATAGACAGACATGAGATATGTTGTATCATAACAGTCGAGTAGCATGTGTAGTATGTGTGCCAAATTCTGCTGACATATATTGCTGATATCAGGTTATTTTCATTTTTCAGGTACATGGCTCACCTGCGTAATCCCACTTACTCCACAGCTGAGGATGAGGAGATACACCAGAGCCTGGTGTGGGATTATGCAATACTCTTTTCCCGCACCAGCCAGAATCAGCAGGAGAGGGCTGCACTGTGGCAAGACTTGGTCCGTCGGGTAAATGACATAGGCATGCATAATAGGACATATGAGCAGGTACGACATCACTGCAGTGATTTAATCAGAAATGTCCGTCAGAGTGCGTCGGATATCCACAGGCAACAGGTCGCCACAGGTGGTGGGGTGGCTACACATCCCCCATTCACCAGACTGGAGGGACTACTCATGAGTGTAGTGGCTCCAGTCCGCCAGCAACAACAACAGCAGCAGACATGCATTATGATGGAGGCTGGAGCCACGCAGCAGCAAGACAGTGAACGTGCAGGTAATATGCCATATGTATAGTTGACTGTTGTGTACACTGGTAGTTAATGCATGTGTGAGGTGTGTCCTTGGTTTGTAGCTGTCACCATAGTATTTAATGTGTAAGTGTGATATCCTCAATATTAGCAGCTGACCTGTGAAAGGCGACTGTTGTACTACTGACCTGTATCATACTCAGTAACAATGGCACAGTTGTGCCCACTGACATTAGTTTCTTCACGTCTGCAGGTCCCTCCGGTGTAACAGCAATGCAGCCTATCCATGCTGGTGAGTGTGTATTAACAATTCCTGTAATAGTCTTGATAGTAATATTCGGCTCACTTAGTAGTGCTCTTTGTATGCATGTAGGTGTGTCTGTGTCTGTGTGTTGATATCACGCATACTGAGTACTGTACAATTGTGTGAAACTGTGTGCATGTGCGCATGTGTGCACCTGCGCATGTGCACCTGTGCATGTGTGCATCACTGGTAATGTGTAGACATTGTAAACTGTGTTTTCTGTTTCCCTCCCACAGGTTCTGGTGCTGCTCTGGTGTCATGTAGCAGGGAACCTGAATCAGGTGCCATGGGTACTGATAATGATGACATCTGTGTAATGGCACAGGAAGGTATGCCAGGGTCCGCCACTGGTCAGCCGATTGACAGTACACAGTTGTCGACCCCATCAATGCGCATGGTTATCCTGCCAATACACCCTTTGTCACCAATGTCCCTAGGTGATGGACAGCATACAGTGGGCATTGACCAGGGTAATGTGGTATCTGTGGCACATGCCTCCCCCCACAGCAGCCATGGGCATGGCCCAGAGATGGTACCACACGTGTACTGCCCCTGTCAGACGTGCCCACAGAGGTCTTACAACCTCAGCTATGTTTCGGGCTGTCATGCAGGCACAGTCACGTATGGAACGGTACACCAGACATGGTCTGAGGGAGCTGACAGCATGTCGCACAGCCATGACTGACAGTATGCGTGACATTGCGGCTGCCATCCGTGATTTCACCGATGTCATAGACAGACGTTGTGGGGACATATTAGACTGGTTCCACAACTACATGTCCATGAGCCAGGGCGATGGCGGGCGGTTGAGGCATCGACGTGGCCGTATGCCAGCAACAGCAGCAGCTGGCAGTCATCGCGGACGACAACAGGGCTGCGCCCGCCCCCGTAGTGCCAGCAGCAGCCCTAGCAATGCTGGGTCTGTGCTGTCATCAGACCGCCCCAGGAGACCACGTGCACGTGGCTCTGGCCAGGCCCGACAGGGATCTGTGTCCAGTCAATGAACACCTGCTTCTGATGACAGTACCCAGTCTGGGTTGGTACCGGATACGGTCCGTAGCACCCCTGCAAGGCACAGGTACCGTGTCCGTGGCCAGAGACACTGATCTGTATGACCTGGCAGGTACAGTCTGTGGCTGTCCACAAACACCAGTATATGGCAGCCATGAGGTGGAACTGTGTGCATCCATACACACATGCGAATTGACAACACCTAGGGCTACCGCATACACGCACACACTGCATCAACATTGCCCCACCTTCTACTGCTGTCCAACACACATACACATACATGTCAATCGGTGGTATCGGTGGCTGACACAGGCATACCAAGTTCACACCCTGTGCATATGATGAATCTGTGCCACCTCCTGCAATCTGTAACAACTGTGCAGGTACAGGTTAACATGTTGCTGATGCATAGGGTGACCACATAGATGTGTAGTAATAGTATCATGTTGTTAACAGTACTGTGTGCTGAATTAATTGTGGGTATATCACAGCATGCCTGACGCAGTAAGGGTGTGATTGTCATGTACTGTTGTCTACACCCATGGTAAGTACCATAGTGTATCATCTGCACATGTTGGCATACTGGTGGTAATGATGTCAACAGAAGGCTACATACATAGGTAGCACAGGGGATAAGGTAATGAATGTAGTAATACGCAATGATGGACATGTAAACTGCAAGTGGCATGTTGCCCACACTGGACTCTGCAATGCGGATGTTTGAGGATGTTGATATGTGTGCAGTACTACACGACTGGTACAGGACACACAGGAGCACCCTAGCACTGCAAGCTCACATCTCATACCATGCTAGACAGCCCCAACACACAAAACTAACTGTGTCAGGAGGGAGAGTCCCCATATATGTCAGGGATACTGTGGTGGCAGGCCAGGTAGCATACATCCTACTAAGTATGGAACCACTGAGTGAAGGCTCAGTGTCTGTTATTTGACATGTGTATTACTGCAGGTATGAGCACATGGGTTTCCACCCAGTTATCGTACATCCTGACAGTACATGGTCTGTACACTTGTGTGCGCTGAGACTGGACCCTAGCCATCTGACCCGTGTATTTCCATGTACACATGCATAGTGCCTGCATATTTGTAGTGTTACCTACTGGAAGTGGTACAGCTTGTTTGTTGTACAATGGACTACATGCAGCCCTGTTTACTGTAGCTTTGTTTGCATGCATGTTTGCTTGCAATTACCCTGGAATACTGATCACACCTGCAATGCATAGTTATAGAGCTTCTGTGGACTCCTAGTGCCATCTGCATAGCTTACTATATGTATGTCCATGTCTCACTTGACAGAATGTCACTGTTTGTCCTGTTCACATGTACATTGCCTGTGACACAGTGCATATGACGTACCTGGCATGTGTCCACGTGAGCAGTCATATATGCTACTGCTAACTAATCACAGGCACTACACCTTCACATATTCATCTTCTGTTGAACCACCTGCTTCGCTAGGGACGGCCTGCACCTGTCACCCCTGGGCTTTCAGATATTGGCAAAGGCTCTTGCTACCCCCATAGTGCCTATGTTAGGCAAGGCTCAAATGACAAACCCACCTTCATAGGTATCACAAGGGATAAGAAACTGAGTAATGCTACCCAACGCCAGAAGTCTAAACCTCAAGATGCATGCACCCAAAACTCTCCTTGGCATGGAGAACATCGATATCTGTGCGGTAACAGATGCCTTGTTCAGGGCTACTGAGAGCACACCAGCACTACCAGGTTTAACCTCATACCATGCTTTTCAGCCCCAAAACTTGGAACGAACCACAAATGGAGGGGGAGTATTGATATTCATCAAAGATACCCACACCTCCAGGTTGGTGGCAAAGCACAAAGCATCAGAGACTATCCATGTGCAACTAACAATGGGTGAAACTGCCTTCCAGGTTATAGCCTGCTACAGACCACCCTCCCAAACCCAAGAACTGCACTCGGCCGTCCTGTGAACAGTGGAAATATGAAGGTCTCTCCAAACACCATTATATTGGGCGACGTCAACTACCCAAACATAGACTGGGAGCATGCCTCTAGCTCCAACACCCTAGGCCAAAGATTCCTAGAATATATGAGCTCAAATGCTATGAAACAACTTGTTACCACTCCCACAAGAAGGGGAAACATACTGGACCTGATCATCACCAACATGGGGACTCTATGCTCCAGACCAGAAGTGTATCCCTCACTGGTAAGATCGGACCATAAACTAATCTCACTGGATATTCACATCCCGACCCCACCCCCTGCCCAGAACACCACAGTGAACAACTTCTCTAAAGCAAATTCACACTCCTCAAAACTAAGGTGGAATCCTTCAAAGCCCCCGTTCCTGTGGAATCTACATACCAGATCGCAGATTCCTCTATAAACGCATTCTATGGACGTCTTCAGGAATGCATGGATCATGTGATCCCGAATAAAACCAAGACCCAATCCTCCAAAGGCAGACATCCTGTCGGGTGGACCCCAGCCATAAACAAACTACACAATAGAAGGAGGAAGCTACCAAATGATACAGCAAATTCACAAATAGGGAAGGCATCACTGATCAGTATTAGCAAATAACTACAGGCACTCATAAGATTGTCTAAGGCCAGCTTCGACAGAGATTGCACAGGACACTAAGGATAATCACAAGGCTTTCTTTAGTTATGTTAGGAACCTGGGTGGTAATTCCCAGATATGTTCAGAGGTAGTCCAAAATGTCAATAGAAACACCAAACCCACAGACATTGCCAACATTCTAGCTGACAGGTTCAGTGCAAACTTCTCACCCCCCTCCACACTGAAAGGGCAAATATGTATCCCAGCAGAGTGCTGCCCCCCCTGACATCTTAGATGCTCAGGTAAGAGCCGCCCTCTCCAAAGCAATACACACTGCATCAATGGGACAACACAGTGTCCCGGGCTGTGTCCTACATGACCACCAAGACGTGCTACTACCAAACATAAACCTACTGTTCAATCCCAGCCTTACTACAGGATATGTGTCCAAAGTGTGGTGTACAGCAACAGTGGTCCCAGAAGGTCTACAGAAAGGTGGTGCCTCAATGGATCCTGGACACTATCACCCTATAAGCCACACTAGCTTGGTCTGCAGAGCTATGGAAAGGATCATCATGGACCACATAGATATAGATATTGCGGACCTACAGACACTGGTTCATACCCAGTTTGGCTTTAAGGGCAGATCCTGCCTCTCAAACCTGGTTGATTTCTTTGAAACAGTCACCAAGGCCATTGACGAGGGGAAGGTGGTTCACACAGCCTACCTGGACCTCGCAAAAGCCTTCAAAACAATACCCCACTCGGGCAATCTAGAGAAGCTCACCAGCTTAAATATAAGCCCCTATGTCACTAGATGGATTGCACACTGGCTCAAGGACAGAACCCACATGGTTAGAATTGCTGGAGCCATGCCAGACTCCAAACCAGTTACGAGTTGTGTCCCACAAGGCTCAGTCCTGGGACCTCTCTTGTTTGGTATATATTTATCGGAGGTACAGGCCAACACGGAAGAACTGTGGCTGACCAAATATGCAGATGACTGCAAACTGGCCGCCATAATCGACTCTCCAGCCGACACAAGCATCTTCCAAAGGGGCATCATAGAAACAGACAACTTGTGCCAGAGCCATGGCCTCCAGCTGAATGCAAAAGTGTGTATAGTCATCCCTTTGGCAAAAACAGTGCCCACAAAGTACCACATAGGTGGTACTCCATTATGTACAGAAGAAGTAATTAGGGACCTGGGGACCCAAGTTGATAGCAATCTCTCATTTGACAACCACGTGGCCAAAGTGGTTAGAAAGACATTGTATATAGCCCACCCCATCATGAAGGGATTCACATCTACATCAGGGGAGGACATCGTGCCTCTTTACTCATCCCTCATCAGGCCCATAATTGAGTACAATCCCCCTGTCGGGATGTACCTTACCAGACACCTGCAGCAAATGGAAAGACCCCACAAGTACCTCACCATGAGGATCAAAGGGCTCAAACAGATGCCATATGCTGACCGGTTAAATAAACCCCAGCTCTACTCAGTGGCATACCGCCTGTTCAGAGGTGATCTGTGCCTAATGTATAACACCATGTCGAACCCGGAATTAATGGGCATGCTGCACCTGAGAATATCCAAATCCCATCGGGATACACACTTGAGAGACCTGAGCCTCAGCACTGAAATAAATAGGACATGCTGGAGGGACAGATTCATAACCCAGAGGCCCACTTCACTCTGGAATAAAATCCCAGTCCAGGTTAGGAAGAGTCCCTCATTGACTCTCTTCAAGAGGAATCTTGATGAGTGGATGGGACATTGTAGGTTTACCCCGGGTATCACTTCTGTGTTACTGTTAGACAGAGGCACAGTATACTAACCTCGGAAAAGGGCATGGCAAGATATATTTACATTGGATGGCGACAGCTAAACATTCTGGCTAGGTTCTTAAATGCCCTAGGGCAGATTGCTTAGTATAACGCTATGAACCTATGAACCTTGTTCCCCATTAGCCCTATGTGCTGTTAATCACCATGGCAATCACAATACTATGGTAGCATGTTCAAAGGTCAGTTGTCAGTCACCTCTATGCTACAGTTGTGGAATATGTGGGTCATGTGGCAATGTCACAGCTGCCACATGTACACAGTCAACCCTCTCCCCTACACATGGATGTACAACACATGTATGAGATGGAACCACATAGCCAAACTGGGGACTAAGCACTCTGAACCCAGTACTGGCATAACTTGTCAGGTGGCATGCAATACTACAGTGACTACAATACCAGTCTGATGTAGACCTACACTGACAGCAATACAAGCACGTGAACACACTGGGCCATTCGTGGAGCCTTAGAATAGCATCCTGCCTGAGCGGCACACAGGCATACGTTATGCCTGAACACATCACACATAACACATAGCACACAAATCCTGTGTGCCAGTCACAGCCTGTACGGCTAGACAACACACCTGCCACAGTTGTGTTAGCTACCTTTATTGTCCGGTACAGTATGGTCACGCTCACCAAGCTGGACAAGGTGAAGGTCACAGTGATATGCCTGTGGGGCACTACGGTCCACCACATAACACAAGCATACAGGTCAGTCAGAGGCATGGACACATATGACTCAGTCATTGTCCATGCCACATACCTTCTCCTGCTGTACTTGTAGGGTGCTGACATCATCAGTGTTTAGAAAGGGGAATGTGCATCCTGTAGTCTGTTCTCCTAGTTGCCAAAAAGGAGATTTCCCTCACACACACTAACCCCCCTCAGCCAAACACACACACTTGCCATTTGCAGGATTCAAACCCCTATCTAACTATGTTATGACACTTGAGACGGACGCATTAGCGGAGCGCACTATTCACATTACTGGGAGGTTTCCCTTCTCCTGCTATACTTATAGAGTGCTGACATCATCAGTGTTTAGAAAGGGGAATGTGCATCCTGTAGACTGTTCTCCTAGTTGCCAAAAGGGACATTTCCCTCACACACACACTAACCCCCCTCAGCCAAACACACACACTTGCAGGATTCAAACCCCTACCTATGTTATGACACTTGAGACGAACGCATTAGCAGAGCGCGCTATTCACATTACTGGGAGGTTCCCTTCTCCTGCTATACTTATAGAGTGCTGACATCATCAGTGTTTAGAAAGGGGAATGTGCATCCTGTAGTCTGTTCTCCTAGTTGCCAAAAGGGACATTTCCCTCACACACAATTGCACACACACTAACCCCCCTCAGCCAAACACACACACACTTTCCATTTGCAGGATTCAAACCCCTACCTAACTATGTTATGACACTTGAGACAGACGCATTAGTGGAGCGCACTATTCGTATTACTGGGAAGGTACCCTTCTCCTGCTATACTTAGAGTGCTGACATCATCTGTGTTTAGAAAGGGGAATGTGCATCCTGTAGTGTGTTTTCCCAGTTGCCAAAAGGGACATTTCTCTCCCACAGACTTGCACACACACCAACCCCACTCACACACACACACACTGAGCATTTGCAGGATTCAAACCCCTACCTAACTATGTTATGACACTTGAGACGGACGCATTAGCGGAGCACGCTATTCGCATTACTGGGAGGTTTCTTTTCTCCTGCTGTACTTATAGGGTGCTGACATCATCAGTGTTTAGAAAGGGGAATGTGCATCCTGTGGGGAGGCAGACACTAAGCGCACTCTGGCTAAGCTGTCATTCCCTAGGGCAAACAGCCTAGTGTTGACCTCTACACCCATATGTTTAATTGTCAAATGCACATTATTTGTTGCTGATAGACTGTTTGCACGTCTTTATTGCCATAGCATTCCCTGTTTGTATGAACAACTTGTGTATCTGTGGAAGATGTTTGCATACGGGAGGGATCCACTATATCACGTATGTCTCTGTAGTCATTTAACTGTGTGCACTGGGCAGACTGCTGTAATGTGGTTGGTTCCTGGAATAACACGTAAAATACCAGATATGTGTGGCCAACTGCTAAACTGAGATTTGGCCTAAGTGTGTGAGCATGCCCAGTTCAGCCTTCCCATGGCATGTTGTCTGACATATGTCTCATTTATCAAAGTGTGTGAGCATGCCCAGTGTGAGCATTCCATATGTTGAAATCTGCAGCCCACCACATTTGTTGATGAGTGTGAACTTCAACAAATATCTCCCGTTTATGGTTGTGTGTTGTGTGTCATGTTGTGTAGTTACTGTACAACTGCTTTGTGTGTGAACACAACAGGATTATACTGTGCCTGCAGGGTTTGCATGGGATACTTTGCATACAGTTGTCAACATCCTTTCACACTGACCTAACACTGTAGTACTGTATAGTGTACTAGTTCAGTACTTTGACTGTGGTGGACAGTATCCTGGGTTTTAGTGCTATCACTGCTTTACATTTCCATAGTGAGCACAACAGCCTGGTTAGGGGCCAGTTGTGTACATCTGACCATGTTGCATTATGTTCAGATATGAACTACTTAAACCAGGCTTGTCCAACATTGGTAGTGTATTCCACAACATAGGTGTACATTTGCAAACACTAGCGATGTGCCCTAGTCCATTTCTAATGCTAGTCGGAGAGTGTGTTTGTCCTTCGACACACATTGTAAGTGGAGTTTGCCATGACATATGTCATGGTTAGTATACTGTGCCTTTGTCTACCTGTGACATGACAGTGATACCCAGGATAAAGCTACCATCTCCCATCCACTCATCAAGATTCCTATTGAGGAAAATCGATAAGTGACTCTATGGGTAGCCTGTACTGGGACTTTACTCATGGGTGGGGGTGGCTTCTGTGTTATGGATCATGCAGTACAGCTTGTCCTGTGTAAGTCAGTGCTGGGGTTCAGGTCTCTCATGTGCATAGCTCACTGCCATTCAGATTGTACAAGGTGCAGCATGTTTATTGATACCAGCAACACAGGCAACACATGGCATCTGTGCAAGCTCTTTGATACTCCTGGTGAGGTACTGTTGGGGACTTTACGGTTGATGGAGGTGTCTGCTGAGGTACATCCCACAGGGGCTATTGTAGTCAATTGTAACGCTGATGAAGGATGACTGCAGAGCCACAATGACCTCCCCTTATCTAGATCTGACAACCTTCATGATTAGGTGGGTATATGGTATGTTTCTGTAAACACTACAGCACATGTTTGTCCAGTGCAGGATATTTATTACCTTGTGTCCCCAGGTCTCTCATTACATGTTAAGTACATAATGGGTTAACACCTATGTGGTAATTGGTGGGCACTTACTGTATATCCACGGGGGTTGACTATACACTTTTCTGCAATTAGCATGCTGACATGGCTATGGCACCAGTTGTCTGTTTCTATGTGGCCCTTTTGTGGGATGCTTGTGTCAGCTGGTGGATCATATATGGTGAGCAGTTTGTAGTCCTCTGCAAATATGTTCAGACACAGTCCTTCCATGTTGGCCTGTACCTATGGGACATATATACCAGACGAGGAAGATCCCAGGACCAAGCCTTGTGGGATGCCAGTTATATCTGGTTTGTAGTCTAACATGGCTGCAGCATGTCTGACCATGTCTGTTCTGTCCTTGGTCTGGTTTGCAACCCCTCTACTGACATAAGGGTTTATATTTAAGCTGGTGAGCTTATCTATAATGAACACGTAGGGTATTGTATAGAAGCCTTTGCAAGGTCCAGCTACGCTGTGTGGACCACATTGCCCTCATCAATGACCTTAATGACTGTTTCAGTTGAGTCAAACATGTTTAGGGGCAGGATCTGCACTTAAGAAAGCCACACTGGGTAGGGTCCGGTGTCAGTAGGTCTCCAATATCTTTATGTCTGCGGTACATGCTGATCCTTTCCATAGCTGTGCAGACCGAGCTTCTCAGGATTCTGGGGTGGTAGTTTTCAGTATCCATTCAGGCAACACCTTTGTTGAGAAGGACCACTGTTGTTGTACACTGCTCTTTGGGTACATATCCTGTTGGTAAGGCTGACATTGAGCAGTAGTGTGATTTGGCATTCCATTTGTCTTGGAGTCCATGTTGGACTCAGCCCAGGACACCATCTCATACCATTGCTGCTGTGTGTTTTGCTTTGTAGATGCTGGCTGTTACCTCAGCATCTGCAATGTAAGGGGGCCAGCAGTCTGCTGGGATAGATATTTTGCATTCTGGGGGGGTGGATTTGCACTGCACCTGTCAGGATGTATGTTGGCAATATGTGTGTGTGTTTGGTATGTTGTTTGTGATATTTGTGTGATTCAGAGCATATCTGTGAATTCCCAACACAGTTCCTACCATCAGTTGTGAAAGCCTTGGGATTATCCTTAGTGTCCTGTACAATTTGTATCTTCATAGGTTCATAGGTTCATACTAGGCTATCCACCCTAGGGCATTTGTTAGCCTAGCCAGAGTGTGTGTGGCTTTCGCCACCCCTTGCTATGTGAATATTATGGCCATTTATGATTTGCTTTGCTGTGCCTCTGTCTGGACATGACACAGTGAAGACCACCAGTGTAACTCTACAATCATCCATCCACTTGGCAAGATTCCTGTTGAAGAGTGTCAGTGAGGGGCTCTGCCTAACATGGAGTGGGATTCTGGTCCAGGGTGTGGGGAGCCTCTGGATTATGTATCTGTCCCTCCGGCACATCCTATTTCATTATTTGTTGAGGTTGATATCTCTCACTCTCACAACTCCGATGGCTTTGAGTTTTCTGGGGTGGAGCATGTCCATTACTCCTGTGTTAGGCATGGCCTTGTACAACAGGCATGCAATGCCTCTGTGTAGGCAGTATGTGACTGCATTCAGATGGGGTGTCTACAGCCAGGCAGCATATGACATATATTTGAGACCCTTTATCCTCTTGGTGAGGTACATTTGAGGTCTTTCTAACTGCTGCAGGTGTCAGGTAAGGTACATCCCATATGAGGCATTGTACTAGATTATGGGTGTGATAGGAGAACAGTATAGGGGCACAATATAACCTCTGTTGACGTAGATGTGAATCCTTTCATGATACGGTGTCCAATGTAGACAGTCTTCCTAGCCACATTGGCAATGTGAGTGTCACATAACAGGTTACTGTCCACTTGTGTCCCTAGGTCCCTGATTACTCCTTCCATACATAATGGTTTACCACCTATGTGGTAATTTGTGGTACCTTGTTTGGTATTTGGTGGGACATTCATACTGTCCAGTGTCTTCAGGACGGCTGGGTGGGGTTCCTGTGTGTGAGAGTGTGGTCTGTAGCATGCTACAGACTGTACAGCAGTCTTGCCTACAGTTAGTTGCACATGGGTGGACTCCAATGCCTTGTGCATTGTCAGTTACCTGGACGTATGGGTGTCTGTGCTGAATATGGATACTCACCGTCCTTTTATGTTTTGTTCCATGTTTTGGGGCCATGACACATGATATGTGGTATAACCTGGTAGTGCTGGTGTGCTGTCAGGAGGCTTGCAGCAGGTTTCTGTCACTGCACAGACATCGATGTTCTCCATACTGGGGATGGCCTCGGGAGCATGCATATTGGGGTTTACACATCTGGCATTGGTCAGCATTACCCTTATGTTTCTTTCCACTTATGTTTTCTAGGGTGGTGGGTTAGTCTTTTCAGCCTTGCCTACAAAAGGCTCTATGGAGGTGGCAAAAGCCTTATCCAATATCCAGACGCCCAGGGGTAACAGGTGCAAGCCATCCCAGGAACAGCTGCGTGGCTTGTCAAGCATGACATCCCAAGCAGACAGACATTGGATCCCCTTGGAATGACACCAGTAAGTGTGCCACTTGCTATGACTGATCATTCCGTGTTTGTACTGTGGCATTATTCTTGGTAAGGGTAGGATGCTGCAAACGGTGAGTGTCATACCAGCCTGGACTACATAATCTGAGAGCTCATCTATGTCTCTTTTCATGTGGTCTAGGGAGGTACAGCTCAGGTCATTCACACCAGCATGGACTATGACTGCATCATATTTCTACTTGCTTTGGGATGACCTGTATACTTGTGTTATGTGGCATATTGTGGCAGCCTACAGGCAGCTTACTGTACCCTTTCCCTTGTTCAGTCTGGTGTGCGGGACAGCAGTGTGTCTCACTATGGAGTCACCTATTACAACTGTATCAGGCATGTTGTTTCTCCTTCTGGCTGCACACCAGCTTTGTGTACTATGTATTGCATGTGCTATGTTTGGAAGTTGTTTGATTGGGTGTCTGCTTTAGAGGCCTCTGTTGGTGTGCTGTGTTTGTAATTTGTGCCTCTGAGAATGTTTTTCTGTGTTTATGTCTTTGGTTTGCAGTTGTGATAGGTCTATGTGGGACTGTGTTTGTGGTGTGTGTGTGTGGTTACCTTCTCCTCCTGACTAGTTTTGGGAGTACTGAGTTGAGGGAGCTCAGCCTCCAGTTTGGATAGATGGTTGCATCTCTCACATATATTTGTATTTCTTTGGGAGAGTTGGGGGTTGTCTGTGTACTTGGGGCAGGTGTAACATTGCCTCAAGATTCACAGATTCAACTTGTTGTGGCTGGCCTTAGTGGATTGTATGTGTGGACATATTTTATTGCCATACTACTGATCAGTGATTACTTCATTGTTTATGTTTGCTCTATCATGTAGTAGCTTCCTCATTCTCTTGCATGGTTTGGTTATGGCTGGTGTCCACCATGCCAGATGCCTGCGTGTATGGCATTGTGTCTTGTTTTAATTTAGGATTGCATAATCCAAGCATTCCTGGCAGTGTTCATGGAATGGCTGTATTACAGGTTCTGAGGTGTGGCCCATATTTTGCACCTGCACAGGACCTTTAATGGATTCCACATCAGTTTGGAGGAGTGCAAATATTGCTTTACACATGTTTTCCACTGTGGCTTTCTGGCCAGGGACTGTGGTCAGGATTTGTATATCCAGTGTGATTACTCTATGGTCTGGTTTTACCAGTGAGCAATACACTTCTCATCTTGCCATCCAGTACCCATGTTGCTGATTATCACATCCAGTATGCTTACCCCTCTTGTGGGAGTGGTACATTGGTCCTGGGCATTTTGGTTTATGAATTATATGAACTTTTGTCCTACAGTGTTGGTGCTAGTATAATGCTCCCAGTCTATGTCTGGGTATTTTCAGTCACCCAATATAATGTGGTTTGGAGGACTTGATATATTCATGTATTCCAGCATAGGCCAGGTGCAGTTCCTGGTGTTGGGACAGTAGTCTGTAGCAGGCTATAAACTGGGGGGGGCAGTTTTAGCCACTGTTACTTGACCATGGCTAGTCCATGCTGCTTCTTGTTGTGGTACCAACATGGGGGTGTGGTTATCATTGACAATTATTGCTAGTCACCCTCCTTTTGTAGCTTGTTCCATGTTTTGAGGCTGTACAGCACAGTATGAGGTGTAACCTGGTAGTGTTAGGGTGCTTTTTTGAGCCTTGACTCAGTTTTCTGTTACAGCACAGATATCAACATTCTCCATACTGGGTGAATTTAGACTGCATGCATCTTGCTGTTTCGACTTATCCCTTATCTTATTCTTATCCCTTCTGATACCTATGGAGGTAGGTTTGTGTTTTGAGCCTTAACTATTCAGGGCACGCTGTGGGTAACAGCCTTTGCCAGTATCCATACGGCCTGCACTGATAGGTGCACGCCAGTCCTAGCAGGTGGAGCATCATGTCATGCTCAGCATGTCATCCCAGGCTGGCACACATTGGATCCCCTTTGACTAACTGCGATACTTCAGTCAATTATTGCACTTGATCATCTCATTGTCATATTGTGGCATGATGCTTGGTGAGGGTAGGATGTTAGTCAGGGTCCTCAGGTGTGCATATAGTACATGGTGTTACATTACTTAACACATGGCATTCATGCCTCAGGTGGTGCTGCAGGGCTGCCTCTGTCGGATGCACATATTACACTCCTGTACATGTTTGTGAGCAGGTCATGTCATTTTAGGCATCCCTGTTATTATCTGAGTGAGTCAGAGGGGGTATCATTCCCAGGGTTCCTACTGAGCCAGTGCATGTGCTATGCGTTGCCTCTTTGCCAAGGCCAGGGCATACTGGGCATGCCTCCTTCTGCCTACTGGGGCAGGCTTAGGTTGTTCCTCCTCCGAGTCACGCTCTGCCTGTGATGGCCTTGGCAATGGTGGGGGGCTGTTTGGCCCGGCCCTATGCTGGTCCTGCTGCAGCTGTTTTCGCAAGATCATATTATGTAGCATGGCACATACCATGACAATTTGGGTACATGTAGTTGGTGTGTACTGCAAGGCTCCACCAGATGTGTCCAGACACCGGAACCGTGACTTGAGCAGCCCAAACACACGCTCTATTACATTACGTGTTTGTGCGTGTGCCTCATTATGGCGTTCCTGTTCAGGTGTGTGTGCATTTCTGATGGGTGTCATCAGCCACGGCTCCAGTGCATAACCTGCATCCCCCACTAGGTGTCTGGGCGGGATGTCCCCATTGGCAAATGTCTGGTACAACTGTGTCAAATGCCAGATGTGGGAATCATGGTAGCTCCCAGGGCAGCCAGCACACACATTCATTATTATGCCCTGGGCATCGCACATGACCTGGCAGTTGATGGAGGGGAAGCCCTTGCGGTTAATGTATGCCCTACGCCGCTCACCGGCTGGTGCTTTGATGCGTATGTGCGTGCAGTCTATTGCACCCACTACCTCAGGGTCTTCCGCTATTTGCTGGAAGAGACGCATATTGCTGGCCAATACCTCACAGGCATTGAGGAAATGTACATGATTACCGACATGTGCTGACATGGCATCCAGGAACTGGTGCAGTACCCTGGAGGCTGATGCCTGTGATATCCCCATCATATCACCAGTTGGTCTCTGGAAGGTACCTGTTGCTAGTATTCTTAGGACAACACATACCTTGGTTTTCACTGGGATGGGTTCCCCTCTGTTGATTTTGTGTGGGAGGCGTGGCCTGCACAGCTCCACTATTTGCTGCAGGAGGTCTCTGTCCACTCTATAGCGCTCTACTATCTCCAGCTCATGTAACCCGTGGTAGGTGACCCTGGGCCTGTACACTCTTCTCCGTCTCCTCACTGTGGGTTGTCTGGCACCATCTGCATTGTCTCCACCCTCAGCAAGTCGCCTATGTCTCATTATGACAGCTATGGTAGCCCCTAACATTTCTGCTCTGAGTTCAGCTTTTTCAGTTTTCACTTCTAATAGCTTACTCCTGTCTTGCAGTGTCTCTTGAGAGAAACATCTTGCACTGCTGTTTGCAGATTTTTAAGTGTTGGGCTGAGCTACTATTCTGCCTGTGTAATTGCCTGCTTCTAATTGTTTTCACCTGCTAGCTCCAGCAGTATTCCCTGGTAGCTTCCTACTAATTATGTTGCTTCCTTTTTCCTTTCTGTTTCCTCAGGGGGGAGCAGCGTGTATACCAGCAGAAACACGCTCACAGTGGCTTACACATGCGCACACATGCTTACACGGCTCAGAATCGTCTTATTTGGGTTAAAACGCGCGCACACCCATGCAAACAGTGTTAAACAGCTACCAACACGCTCCCACATGCTCAGTCTGCCTTACACGTGCGCACACTGTCTTACTCGCGCTTCATGGCACGCACACGTGCGCATGCAAGCCCAGCAAGAAACTTTGGTGTAGGCAACAGTGTACACCTTCCATTTCTTGACTTTCTCATGCTTATCTAGTGGCACACCTCTTTCCATGATATCTGTCTGACATCTGTCATGTAACTCTGACCTCCAATGAACTGCATTTGTTTCTACCATTCCCCCCTGTGATGTCACCTATATCCTACTCTGTTCCTCCCCCTTCTGTAACTCTTACACTACTCAGAATGTGCTCATTTGCTATGTGACAGTGGAATTCAGTATCCTAACACTCATTTGCATCAGATTGCCTACTAATGCTTAGTTACATCTCTTAGACTCAGCTTTCCCCCTTAGCAACCACTACACGGTGGCCATGTTGTTTTTGGTCTGCTGGTCCCTGTATTGAAATTCCATGTATTGCATAAAACCCACATTTGTGGGTTTATAACCTTCGTTTTTATGTTTTATACAGCGCAGCCTGTTTGTGCGGAGCTGCGCTGGGTTTACACATCGGCGCTCGCCAAAAAAAAAAATTATATTTTTAATATTTTTCCATCAGGTTACCTTGCCAATGGCCACATATTTGGCCATTGGCATGCTGCCTGACACATATGCACCCTTTATTTGGAGCTGACATGGCTCCATTGTGGTTTTTGCAGAAACGTACTCAGTTGTCAACTGAGTACATTTCTGCAGCTAAAACGGCTCTTACACGGGCTGTTCTGGGCTTCCTGCATCGCTAATCATCCTCATTTGCATGCTATTCGGCTGCAAGTGAGGTGATTAGCTTATCCACGCCCACTCCGTGTAAGACGTTTTAGCTTGTCTCTTACATGGACTTTGGGCTGTTCCTGGATCGCGAAGGCTGCATGGAGTCTTACACTACTCTTAGACTCCGTGCAAGCCTTCGTGAATCTGGCCCAGTAACTATTACATTTTTAATATTTTGTAAACAACTTACATATCTCAGCAACCACTCAAGGTATACACATACTGTCAGCAGCATTTTAGTCATGTAGCTGAGAGCTTACATATGAGGCTAAGGAGTTCTGTCTGTGTTAGTTGGTTGTTGAGATATTTGAAAAATGTGAAAATTATAGCTATATAAACTAATATGATAAAAACAACAGTTAATATCCATTTACCTGCACCAGGCAGAGGTCAAATATTAATGCAACTGAGTTTGCCACTGTGTAAGCTTAAAGAAGAAATCTTTTAAAACCTTGTACATAGCATGGTTTTGGAATTATTGATACAAATATGAACAAGCAATATTTGATGCCTAGAGTTGTCAGTAGGAGTTAACTGCAGATGCACCTGGAAGTGTCACTCAGATGTAATAAATTAAAAACATGAACAAGGTTAAATACAATATTACAAAATTCAAATTCAATTCAAATACAGTAATACAAAATTTAAAATACAAATACAAAAATTCAGATACAGTAATACAAGAGTTCAAATATGAGTTCTGTATAGGAGAGTTTTGCAATGGATGAAGGGAGTAGAGATATGAAGAGTATGATAAAGTGCTTACGGTGGTTTGGAGGTAATTAGGCAGGAACTGATTGGATTGTTGAGATAAGGGTCGTTTAGTGAAGATTTTAAAGAGTCTAGTTGAATGATGTGGGAAGGCAGGGCATTCCAAAGTTTAGAAATGCTGTGAGAGTATAAGCTTTGACTGGCTCTTTTATTAGGTTTGGTTACACTTAATTGGTGCTTGTTGGCAGACCGTAGATGACGTGTTGGGATGTATGATTGTAGGGTAGGATGGAGTGCTGGGCAGTTGTTAGGTCTAAATATTAGTTTATGAGCAAAGGTTAGTTGGGTGTAGTGTAGGTAATAGGGAAATTCAAGCCATTTCAGTTCAGAGATGGCTTGGCAATGATGTGAGCGGTTAGTTATCCCTGAGGCAAATTTAGCTATTTTATAATAGCAGGATTGAAGTTTGTTGGAGAAAGATGTGTGGAGGTTAGAAAAATGGGACTTCCACAGAGGAGGGAAGGGATAAGCAGAGTGTTAGCAAGTTTCATTTTAGCTGAATTATCCATATAGAGTTTGTGATGGTAGAGTTTCTCTAGCTTAAAATGAGTTTTTTAATAGTATTAAGAATATGCTGCTCAAATGTCAGTTTGTCATAAATAATTATGCCTAATAATTTTGCTGCCTTAACTCTTTCAATTTTTGTGTTGTTCAGTGAGAAAACTTTGAAATCTGAGATAGGTGGTTTTGTTAAAAAAAGCAGGAGTTTGGATTTGTTGAGATTCAGTAATAGTTGGGCATCATTTAGCCACGTTTCAATAGATGTAAGGGCATTCAGAATAAGTTTTTGGAGATCAGAGAGATTGGTGGAAGTGGAGAATGATGGTTGAATCGTCGGCACACTGAATGAGTATGCTATATTGGCATGCTTTGTGAAGATCATTAGTGAATATATTGACTAGCAGTGACCCCAGAATAGATCCTTGTGGGACTCCTGTGTTGTTGGGCAGGTATTCGGATTGTTTGTTTTGCCACATAACAGACTGTTTTCTATTGTTTAGGTAGCTTGAGAACCATGTTAGGAAATTAGCAGAACAGCCTAGATTTTCTAATTGTTGCAACAGTTTGGAGGATGACACTGTGTCAAAAGCCTTGGATAGGTCTAATAAGATGACTGAGGTGAGTAGGCCTGCATCCAGGTCTTTATTCACAGTGTCAGTAAAAGAGAGTAGAGCTGTAATAGTGCTGTGTGCAGGGAGGAATCCATGTTGGGTAGGTGCAAGGAGGTTATTGTCAGAGACAGGTTTTAGAAATTGGTTATGTATGCATTTTTCTAAACTATTTGATAATTGAGCGAGTATAGAAATGGGATAATAATGGTTAATTTCACCTTTATGTAGTGGAGTAATGATGGATTTCTTTCAGAGTTGGGGGACAGAAGACTGTGATGGAGCAATTAATGAATATATGGACTGGGTATGCTATAGCTTTGGCTGCGAGTTGTAGATATTCAGATGGAAGATTGTCTGAGGACAGGGAGCAGGTTTAGTTTATTGAGAAGTTTGGGTACCAGAGAGTTGGATACTGGCTGCATGGAGACAAGAGGAGTGGAAGTAGCAATAGGAGAAGTGTTGAGGGTGGGTGAAGGAAGAGAGCTGGGGTTAACCTGAGCGAGATTAAAAGGGGTTGGTGGTTTATGCCATTTGGGGTCAGTTTTAGGAAAGGAGTCTTTTAATAGGGTATATTGTCAGTATGGTATTCATAAAGTGAGAGTTAAATGAATTAGCAGTTTGTTGTGGGTCTTTCTCAGGATAAGGTGATGGGTTCTGTGAGATCCCAGGATTGAGGAGGGAGGAAACTGTTTTCCAGAACTTTTTTGGGTTGTATTTTCAGCCAGATAGTTGTGTAGAGAGAAAGTTTTTCTTATTGTTAATTACTAGTTTTTTGGCCTTATTTCTGAGTTGCTTGTAAGTAATTTCATTTAGTGGAGTCTTGTTTTTACACCATTCTTTCGATGCTTGATCTCTAGAAAGGCGCAGCTTGTTTAGTATATTTTGTTTGTTTGATGTGAATGGGGGCTAAGCTATTAAGTGTATCAAGAAATAGTTTATTGAACTAATTAACAGCATCATCCAGTGGTAATAGTTTTAGTGGGGTCCAATTATGAGCCTTTAGTATATTTATAAAAGTGTTTTGGTTGAAGTTGGTAAGGTTTCTGGATGTTCTATAGGAATGGGCTATGGGGATTTGAATTTGTGTTCTATGGGTAATGACTGGCACGTGGTCACTTAAGGGGGTAGGAAGGTACCGCTATTGGAGTATTTATGAGGGTGAGTGACTAGGATCCAGTCTAAGGTTGATTCTGTTTGTGTAGCTTGAGTACGAGTAGGACTTGTAATAAGCTGTGTAAAACTGTGCAGGTTGATACTATTTGTAGGGGAGTTAGAAATTAAGTTTTGCCAATTGATGATTGTCTCACCTAGAATGATAGTGTCACCCAGAATGATAGTTTCATAGGAGATAGTGTGATTAGCCCAGGATAGAAAGTCTTCCAGGACCAGGATATTCTGGTCGGGGAGATGTATAGCACAGCAATACATAGTTGTTTGTTACCATTAATATGACTTACTAGAATAACATGTTTTGCATTATTATGTATTTTCTGAAGGAGATAAAATCTGAAACTCAAATGACTGTCAATATTTAGTATTATTTATTGACTTCAGTCTTCAATGATTTGCCAGAAAGCCACAACTTTTATGGGGAACAGACCAAAAATATGAGGCAAAAATCTGAACATTCTTCAAAAATCTGTACAGTTGAGAGATATGAGTCCTTTAGCCATGTTTAAAATCATGTCTTGATTGTTGGATGGGTAATCTAAGATTCACCCTGGGGTATGTAGAATGTCTGCCTTTCATCAGAGGAAATAATACACGCCTATTACATTACGTGTTTGTGCGTGTGCCTCATTATGGCGTTCCTGTTCAGGTGTGTGTGCATTTCTGATGGGTGTCATCAGCCACGCTCCAGTGCATAACCTGCATCCCCCACTAGGTGTCTGGGCGGGATGTCCCCATTGGCAAATGTCTGGTACAACTGTGTCAAATGCCAGATGTGGGAATCATGGTAGCTCCCAGGGCAGCCAGCACACACATTCATTATTATGCCCTGGGCATCGCACATGACCTGGCAGTTGATGGAGGGGAAGCCCTTGCGGTTAATGTATGCCCTACGCCACCGGGCTGGTGCTTTGATGCGTATGTGCGTGCAGTCTATTGCACCCACTACCTCAGGGTCTTCCGCTATTTGCTGGAAGAGACGCATATTGCTGGCCAATACCTCACAGGCATTGAGGAAATGTACATGATTACCGACATGTGCTGACATGGCATCCAGGAACTGGTGCAGTACCCTGGAGGCTGATGCCTGTGATATCCCCATCATATCACCAGTTGGTCTCTGGAAGGTACCTGTTGCTAGTATTCTTAGGACAACACATACCTTGGTTTTCACTGGGATGGGTTCCCCTCTGTTGATTTTGTGTGGGAGGCGTGGCCTGCACAGCTCCACTATTTGCTGCAGGAGGTCTCTGTCCACTCTATAGCGCTCTACTATCTCCAGCTCATGTAACCCGTGGTAGGTGACCCTGGGCCTGTACACTCTTCTCCGTCTCCTCACTGTGGGTTGTCTGGCACCATCTGCATTGTCTCCACCCTCAGCAAGTCGCCTATGTCTCATTATGACAGCTATGGTAGCCCCTAACATTTCTGCTCTGAGTTCAGCTTTTTCAGTTTTCACTTCTAATAGCTTACTCCTGTCTTGCAGTGTCTCTTGAGAGAAACATCTTGCACTGCTGTTTGCAGATTTTTAAGTGTTGGGCTGAGCTACTATTCTGCCTGTGTAATTGCCTGCTTCTAATTGTTTTCACCTGCTAGCTCCAGCAGTATTCCTTGGTAGCTTCCTACTAATTATGTGCTTCCTTTTTCCTTTCTGTTTCCTCAGGGGAGCAGCGTGTATACCAGCAGAAACACGCCACAGTGGCTTACACATGCGCACACATGCTTACACGGCTCAGAATCGCCTTATTTGGGTTAAAACGCCACACACCCATGCAAACAGTGTTAAACAGCTACCAACATGCTCCCACATGCTCAGTCTGCCTTACACGTGCGCACACTGTCTTACTTACATGCATGCCCAGCAAGAAACTTTGGTGTAGGCAACAGTGTACACCTTCCATTTCTTGACTTTCTCATGCTTATCTAGTGGCACACCTCTTTCCATGATATCTGTCTGACATCTGTCATGTAACTCTGACCTCCAATGAACTGCATTTCTTTCTACCATTCCCCCCTGTGATGTCACCTATCTCCTACTCTGTTCCTCCCCCTTCTGTAACTCTTACACTACTCAGAATGTGCTCATTTGCTATGTGACAGTGGAATTCAGTATCCTAACACTCATTTGCATCAGATTGCCTACTAATGCTTAGTTACATCTCTTAGACTCAGCTTTCCCCCTTAGCAACCACTACACGGTGGCCATGTTGTTTTTGGTCTGCTGGTCCCTGTATTGAAATTCCATGTATTGCATAAAACCCACATTTGTGGGTTTATAACCTTCGTTTTTATGTTTTATACAGCGCAGCCTGTTTGTGCGGAGCTGCGCTGGGTTTACACATCGGCGCTCGCCAAAAAAAAAAATTATATTTTTAATATTTTTCCATCAGGTTACCTTGCCAATGGCCACATATTTGGCCATTGGCATGCTGCCTGACACATATGCACCCTTTATTTGGAGCTGACATGGCTCCATTGTGGTTTTAGAGAAACGCACTCAGTTGTCAACTGAGTACATTTCTGCAGCTAAAACGGCTCTTACACGGGCTGTTCTGGGCTTCCTGCATCGCTAATCATCCTCATTTGCATGCTATTCGGCTGCAAGTGAGGTGATTAGCTTATCCACGCCCACTCCGTGTAAGACGTTTTAGCTTGTCTCTTACATGGACTTTGGGCTGTTCCTGGATCGCGAAGGCTGCATGGAGTCTTACACTACTCTTAGACTCGCAAGCCTTCGTGAATCTGGCCCAGTAACTATTACATTTTTAATATTTTGTAAACAACTTACATATCTCAGCAACCACTCAAGGTATACACATACTGTCAGCAGCATTTTAGTCATGTAGCTGAGAGCTTACATATGAGGCTAAGGAGTTCTGTCTGTGTTAGTTGGTTGTTGAGATATTTGAAAAATGTGAAAATTATAGCTATATAAACTAATATGATAAAAACAACAGTTAATATCCATTTACCTGCACCAGGCAGAGGTCAAATATTAATGCAACTGAGTTTGCCACTGTGTAAGCTTAAAGAAGAAATCTTTTAAAACCTTGTACATAGCATGGTTTTGGAATTATTGATACAAATATGAACAAGCAATATTTGATGCCTAGAGTTGTCAGTAGGAGTTAACTGCAGATGCACCTGGAAGTGTCACTCAGATGTAATAAATTAAAAACATGAACAAGGTTAAATACAATATTACAAAATTCAAATTCAATTCAAATACAGTAATACAAAATTTAAAATACAAATACAAAAATTCAGATACAGTAATACAAGAGTTCAAATATGAGTTCTGTATAGGAGAGTTTTGCAATGGATGAAGGGAGTAGAGATATGAAGAGTATGATAAAGTGCTTACGGTGGTTTGGAGGTAATTAGGCAGGAACTGATTGGATTGTTGAGATAAGGGTCGTTTAGTGAAGATTTTAAAGAGTCTAGTTGAGTGATGTGGGAAGGCAGGGCATTCCAAAGTTTAGAAATGCTGTGAGAGTATAAGCTTTGACTGGCTCTTTTATTAGGTTTGGTTACACTTAATTGGTGCTTGTTGGCAGACCGTAGATGACGTGTTGGGATGTATGATTGTAGGGTAGGATGGAGTGCTGGGCAGTTGTTAGGTCTAAATATTAGTTTATGAGCAAAGGTTAGTTGGGTGTAGTGTAGGTAATAGGGAAATTCAAGCCATTTCAGTTCAGAGATGGCTTGGCAATGATGTGAGCGGTTAGTTATCCCTGAGGCAAATTTAGCTATTTTATAATAGCAGGATTGAAGTTTGTTGGAGAAAGATGTGTGGAGGTTAGAAAAATGGGACTTCCACAGAGGAGGGAAGGGATAAGCAGAGTGTTAGCAAGTTTCATTTTAGCTGAATTATCCATATAGAGTTTGTGATGGTAGAGTTTCTCTAGCTTAAAATGAGTTTTTTAATAGTATTAAGAATATGCTGCTCAAATGTCAGTTTGTCATAAATAATTATGCCTAATAATTTTGCTGCCTTAACTCTTTCAATTTTTGTGTTGTTCAGTGAGAAAACTTTGAAATCTGAGATAGGTGGTTTTGTTAAAAAAAGCAGGAGTTTGGATTTGTTGAGATTCAGTAATAGTTGGGCATCATTTAGCCACGTTTCAATAGATGTAAGGGCATTCAGAATAAGTTTTTGGAGATCAGAGAGATTGGTGGAAGTGGAGAATGATGGTTGAATCGTCGGCACACTGAATGAGTATGCTATATTGGCATGCTTTGTGAAGATCATTAGTGAATATATTGACTAGCAGTGACCCCAGAATAGATCCTTGTGGGACTCCTGTGTTGTTGGGCAGGTATTCGGATTGTTTGTTTTGCCACATAACAGACTGTTTTCTATTGTTTAGGTAGCTTGAGAACCATGTTAGGAAATTAGCAGAACAGCCTAGATTTTCTAATTGTTGCAACAGTTTGGAGGATGACACTGTGTCAAAAGCCTTGGATAGGTCTAATAAGATGACTGAGGTGAGTAGGCCTGCATCCAGGTCTTTATTCACAGTGTCAGTAAAAGAGAGTAGAGCTGTAATAGTGCTGTGTGCAGGGAGGAATCCATGTTGGGTAGGTGCAAGGAGGTTATTGTCAGAGACAGGTTTTAGAAATTGGTTATGTATGCATTTTTCTAAACTATTTGATAATTGAGCGAGTATAGAAATGGGATAATAATGGTTAATTTCACCTTTATGTAGTGGAGTAATGATGGATTTCTTTCAGAGTTGGGGGACAGAAGACTGTGATGGAGCAATTAATGAATATATGGACTGGGTATGCTATAGCTTTGGCTGCGAGTTGTAGATATTCAGATGGAAGATTGTCTGAGGACAGGGAGCAGGTTTAGTTTATTGAGAAGTTTGGGTACCAGAGAGTTGGATACTGGCTGCATGGAGACAAGAGGAGTGGAAGTAGCAATAGGAGAAGTGTTGAGGGTGGGTGAAGGAAGAGAGCTGGGGTTAACCTGAGCGAGATTAAAAGGGGTTGGTGGTTTATGCCATTTGGGGTCAGTTTTAGGAAAGGAGTCTTTAATAGGGTATATTGTCAGTATGGTATTCATAAAGTGAGAGTTAAATGAATTAGCAGTTTGTTGTGGGTCTTTCTCAGGATAAGGTGATGGGTTCTGTGAGATCCCAGGATTGAGGAGGGAGGAAACTGTTTTCCAGAACTTTTTTGGGTTGTATTTTCAGCCAGATAGTTGTGTAGAGAGAAAGTTTTTCTTATTGTTAATTACTAGTTTTTTGGCCTTATTTCTGAGTTGCTTGTAAGTAATTTCATTTAGTGGAGTCTTGTTTTTACACCATTCTTTCGATGCTTGATCTCTAGAAAGGCGAGCTTGTTTAGTATATTTTGTTTGTTTGATGTGAATGGGGGCTAAGCTATTAAGTGTATCAAGAAATAGTTTATTGAACTAATTAACAGCATCATCCAGTGGTAATAGTTTTAGTGGGGTCCAATTATGAGCCTTTAGTATATTTATAAAAGTGTTTTGGTTGAAGTTGGTAAGGTTTCTGGATGTTCTATAGGAATGGGCTATGGGGATTTGAATTTGTGTTCTATGGGTAATGACTGGCACGTGGTCACTTAAGGGGGTAGGAAGGGTACCGCTATTGGAGTATTTATGAGGGTGAGTGACTAGGATCCAGTCTAAGGTTGATTCTGTTTGTGTAGCTTGAGTACGAGTAGGACTTGTAATAAGCTGTGTAAAACTGTGCAGGTTGATACTATTTGTAGGGGAGTTAGAAATTAAGTTTTGCCAATTGATGATTGTCTCACCTAGAATGATAGTGTCACCCAGAATGATAGTTTCATAGGAGATAGTGTGATTAGCCCAGGATAGAAAGTCTTCCAGGACCAGGATATTCTGGCCGGGGGGAGATGTATAGCACAGCAATACATAGTTGTTTGTTACCATTAATATGACTTACTAGAATAACATGTTTTGCATTATTATGTATTTTCTGAAGGAGATAAAATCTGAAACTCAAATGACTGTCAATATTTAGTATTATTTATTGACTTCAGTCTTCAATGATTTGCCAGAAAGCCACAACTTTTATGGGGAACAGACCAAAAATATGAGGCAAAAATCTGAACATTCTTCAAAAATCTGTACAGTTGAGAGATATGAGTCCTTTAGCCATGTTTAAAATCATGTCTTGATTGTTGGATGGGTAATCTAAGATTCACCCTGGGGTATGTAGAATGTCTGCCTTTCATCAGAGGAAATAATACACCGACTAATTTATCAGTTTGCTAATATACTTACAAATCTTTTAGGTTGTTTTGGCTAGGCTACTCAATGATCATTTTGATTAATATTTACTAGGCGTGTAATGTATCTAAATAACACAGCCTTCTTTGTATAACTAGGAAGCTTTAGGCACCTCAGCTGTTTTGATTCAGCTAGAGTACTATGATTTTGTGACTGCAAGAATTGATATGACACTAGAATATTGAAATGACCTGGAAATAACTGGAAAGAAACTGGAATGAATGCCTTTATCCGTGAATTACCCAGAACTGTGCTGAAGAGGAGATCTTATCTCCTTTATGTGCCAAGTGTTTTTGTACCTTTCACAATAAAGTCTGCAAACATTGTAGTTTGGCTTAGAATGCTTTATTATGTACAGTGGAGGTAGATGTCAACAATATCTGAATACTGTCCCCAGTAACTGTGCTGATAAACTGAAATAGTCTGTACTTTCTGCACTCATTTTCTTCCTATTCCTTTCCTCCTAAATAGTGTAATTAATATTCTGGAATGATGAATATTTGATTTGACTTCTGTACTCATACTCAAATATCTGTACTGCAATGCCTTTCTGCATATCAGTCCAAACAAACTAGCATAACTGGCTTTGTCTGAGATATTAACTAAAAATACCAAAAGCCTGTAAGTTTCTGCACACCTCTTTACCATTGGTTCTCAAGCCTTATAAGATATATTTGTTCTTAATGTACTGCAAATTCTGTTCTTATCAGTAGTTTTGACTGAAGGTTATTTTCCCAGATTGAAAGTGCATTCACTGAAACTGTATGCAAACTGTGAAGGCCTGCTTTAATATGGCTACATTTCTAGACTTATGCAAAGAGAATACTGTATTTTTGTCTAACAAAATAACCTGATCTTACAGCGTTATGCTCTGTGAGATATACCTGTCCCTCCAAACCATTCTACTGATGTTACAGAAGAGGATTAGATCCTTAGATTGAGTATTTCTAATGCCATTTGACTTGCTAATGTGCAAAAAATCCATCACTACTAGGTCAGAGGATGCCTTGTATGCCAGACACAGGTCACCACTTATCAATCTGTTGGATACTAAGTATAGTGTCAGGGCACTGTGCCAGTCCATGTAGTACATGTTGATGTCCTTCAAGGATGCATCTGCAGTCCTTACAAATGGGTTGTCCTGTCGTCAGGCAGCCCTTCGGTCGGCCGGATTCCAAAGTCTGGGTCTGGCCTCGGCTGGTGTCGCACTTCACCCGACGTCATAGCTGCAGTTATTCGGGTATAAAGGCATCAGCCGATGCCATTTTCCTCAGTCTTTCTTGCCGCGTGGCGCCCGAAGCAGAAGCTGTTCACAAGTGCCGGTCGGTCAGAACCAGAGATTACTACTACCGAATACTTCTACTACTACGAAGACTTCTAAAAAGCTAAGTACCCCGTTGGGGACTCTTTCTTGCCTCAGCCGATGTCAGAAAAAGTGAATAACTGTTTAACTTGTGGGAAACAAATACCTCATAAAGATTTCCACTCTTACTGCTTACCTTGTTTAGGCCCAGACCACGACGTAGCAGCTTGTCTAGCCTGTGCTTCTTTTAACCGGTGGACGCTTAGACGTCGGTCGGAATTTGCTGAGGAGTTTTTCGGCTCTGATTTTGCTTACATTACGCCGTCGGATCCTCCGACTACGCAAATATCTAAAAAGCGCAAGGAAAAGGACAGACACTCGCGGTCCGCGGTTTCGGCCGAAACCGCGGTTAAGCCGACCATGAGTGTCTCGGTTTCGGCTGAAACCGAGCAAGCGGTTTTTCCTTCGGCCGAAAACTTACATCTCACTGAGGCCTCTTCCAACCTGGTGGAATCGGCTTCTGAAATCCCACCTGCCCTTGCAGTTTCTCAGGAATTATCTGACACTATTCCCTTGGATATTTCAACCCCTGCACGTGGAGCTGCTAGGCCACCTGCAACCATGTCCATTAAGGCCTTTGCCAGGGCTAAAGCAGCTAAAACTACTAAATCTGTGCCTGTTAAGACCCCCTCTCACAGGCCTAGCTCTAGTTCACAAATGCTTAGTCTAGCAGAGGATCTCATTTCTTTAATCCGGGGATCCCAACCTCAACCAGACAGGGCCTCTCACCCTCCTCCAGAGAAGAGGCCTAGAGCAGAGCCCCTTGAGCCAGTTTCTACAGATTATTCCTCTGATGACTCAGATAATACAAACCCTCCAGAGGCTCCTTTCTCCCTTATGAAGACTCTGATGCTGAAGAGTCCATTCCTTCTGCCTCTCCGCCTGAGGAATTTTCCTTTGGGGAAACCTTGCATGCTATGAGGGAACAATTTCAGTGGCAGGGTCAGGATTTTTCAGATTCCAGAAAGAGGCTTAGAACCTTTCTGCATTTACCACAACATAGGCCTTTAGCCATACCTCCAGTCCTTTCTGTTGTAGATGATGCATTTAATGATGCTTGTACTGCTCCTGATTCACTACCTCCGGCCCCTGCTAAGCCCGATAGGTACTACAGGGTCCCGGACACGCATTACCATTTATATAAGGCTCCTTTTGCAGATCCCAAAACTATTTCCCAGGGACCTAAGGCTGTAGCAGCTACCTCTGCCAAAAACCCCCTTCCCTCTGAAAGGGAATCCAGGTCCTTAGAGAGATGGGGTAAAAAAGTTTACACTTCTGCTACTCTTTCAGCTAGGGCCTTGAACTGTCAGTTTCACATGATCCAGTATCAAGAATTTATGCTAGACCAGTTAACCAAAAAGCTGTCCTCAGATGAATCATTAGACAAAAAATCTGTTCAGGAAATGGTACATAACATACAGCAAGTCAGTAACCATTCCTTAAAATGCGGCTATGATGCACTGGAAGCTTCCTTTAGATCAGCCATGACTGGCACAGTTATCAGAAGGCGTGCATGGTTAAAAGAGCAGGCCTTACCAGACCATGTCAAATCAAAACTACTAGATGCTCCTATGGACAAGATCAATTTGTTTGGCTCTCCTGCACAACAGGTGCTGAAGAAGATGGAAGAGAAGGCAAAATCTGTCCAGACAGTGAAAGATTTCTTACAGGTCCAACCTCCAAGGTTTAGCAGGAATTGGCCCTCAAAGAATTGGTCCTTTCCAGACTCCTCCAGAGCTCAGAGAGGCAGAAATAGGCGTTCAAGAGGCAGAAGTCAATCCAGGGGTGCCTACAGGGGACGCCAGTGGCAGGGTAACAACCAGCGAGGTACAGCCACAGACACAGCCACTACCACTACTACAGGACAATCACAGTGACTTGGCTCTGGCACCGCCTACCAGGGAACAACTAGAAGCACCCTTAGGCGGGAAGCTAGCTTTATTTTCAGTAAACTGGCATTGCATCACAAGAGACAAGTGGATTTTGCAAACAATAGACCAAGGTTACAGGTTTCACTTCCATACTCTGCCAGGGAAGAGAGGAATGCCAAACCTACCTCCAAATCAAAAGGCAGAAGCTCTAAAACAAATAACTCAATTATTAAGGATGAGAGCTGTGGAAAAGGTACCATCTATGGAGCAAGGACAGGGATTTTACTCCAGACTCTTCCTGGTACCAAGAAAAGAAAGCAAATGGAGACCTATTCTCGACCTGTCCGCTTTAAACACATTCCTCATTGTTCCAAAATTCAAAATGCTGACCCTACAGCAACTTCTTCCCATGCTGGGCAAGGAGTCTTGGCTGGTAACTCTAGATCTCAAGGAGGCATACCTGCACGTCCCTATACAACCAAATTGCAGAAGATACCTCAGATTTCTTGCAGGATCAGAGCATTATCAATTCTCAGCATTGCCCTTTGGCTTATCTACTGCACCCAGAGTGTTCACGAAATGCCTGGCATCAGTAATTGCTCATTGCAGGCTTCAGGGAATCCAAATCTACCCTTACCTGGACGACTGCCTGATACAAGCGGACAACAAAAACAAGCTAGCAGAAGACTTGAAAAGGGTCATTTGCCTCCTACAAGCCCTGGGATATACAGTCAATATAAAAAAGTCCAGGCTGATACCATCCCAAAGGATAACCTTTTTGGGTGCAGAGCTGGACACAGCGAAACAAATGGCTTTCCTAACAGTAGAAAAACAGGAGCAACTCCCTCTGTACTTCTTGGCATTAACAAAGCAGAACCATCTAACAGCAAGAAAAGTCCTGCAAGCCTTGGGTTTCATGGCATCCTGCATAATATTGGTTCCACATGCCAGGCTGCATATGAGAAAGTTACAGTGGTACCTCAGAAATTTATGGTCTCAGCACAAGCACAGCCTAGAAACCCAAATTCCAATAATTCCATGCCTGAAGCAAGAATTCTAATGGTGGGCTCAGGCCTGTCAATCAAACAAAGGACTGCCCTTCCACAACACTCAACCCAGCCAAACCTGGGGGGCCCACATGCTGGACAAGTGTATACAAGGTTTATGGACTCAAGACCAGCTACACCTACTCATAAATCAAAAGGAAATGCTGGCAGTAAAACTGGCAATTCAGACATTCAGACCATTTCTTCAACAAGGTCAACTGTTGATAAGAACAGACAACACCACAGTTATGTGGTACATCAACAAGCAGGGAGGCACACACTCGTACCCTCTATGCCGGATGGCAATGGACCTCTGGAATGTGGCCCTGAGCTACAACATTCAGTTACAAGCAATTTTTGTACCAGGAAAAGAAAACATTCTAGCAGACATACTAAGCAGAACTACCACGGATGCCCACGAATGGATGCTGCATCCGGACATCTTCAAAACCATTACGAGAAAATGGGGACTCCCAAAAGTAGACTTATTTGCATCCCCACTCAATCACCAACTAAAGAAATTCTGCACAAGGACGTACCACCCACTTGCTTGGAAGGTGGACTCCCTATCTTTCAGTTGGAAAAACCTGACAGCATATGCATTCCCACCACTTCCTTTGATGCACAAGGTGCTATTGAAAATCAAAGAGGACAGTCCAAGGATCATTCTAATAGCTCCAGACTGGCCAAGACAACATTGGTACCCATTACTGAGGAGCATGTCTCGGGAACAAATATGGCCCCTGCCCCTAGTTACCTTGCTGTTAACACAGAACAACTACAACACCCTGCATCCAAACCTGAAAACACTGCAGCTGACTGCCTGGAACATTGCATAAGACCAATTAATCCAAATTTATCCCAAAGGGTTAAATACATTATCTTGGAGGCTCGCAGACCCTCAACAAGGAAAAATTATTCAGCAAAATGGAAAAGATATCTCATTTGGAGTACTGCAAAAGGAGAAAATGTGTCACTGGTAAACATAGCCAACATCCTGGAATACTTGGCAGAGCTCTTCCATCAAGGCCTGTCCTATTCTTCCATTAAGATTCATGCATCAGCTATTTCAGCACAATACGACTTGGATCCTCCAGTCTTCTCACATCCTCTGCTCAAGCAGTTTCTGAGAGGAATTAAAAATGTAAAACCACCTAAGAAGGCACCATTGCCAGCATGGGACTTGAACTTTGTGCTAGAAAAATTGACACTCCCTCCTTTCGAACCAACAGCAACAGCAGCATTACAATACTTATCATGGAAAACTGCTTTCCTACTGGCAATCACTTCAGCAAGAAGGGTATCTGAGCTACAGGCATTAATGGCAGTACAGCCCTTCCTGATCTTCCATCAAGATAGAGTGTCCTTGAGAACAAATCCTACTTTTATGCCTAAGGTGGTCTCCAGAGTATCCTTAAATCAGGCTATCCACCTACCTACATTCTTCCCCAACCCACAGAACAGGGGAGAAAGACTGTTGCACACCTTGGATGTACATAGACAATTACGCTACTACCTGGACAGGACCAAGGTCAATAGAAAAACTGACCAACTACTGGTAGCATATGCAACAGGAATGGAAGGAAAAGCAATTTCAAAACAGACAATCTCTAAGTGGATAGGAAATTGCATTAGATTTTGTTACTCCTACCATGGGAAGAAAACTCCAGAAAACATCAGACCTCACTCTACAAGGGCTACAGCCACTACCACAGCTTTTCTACGAGGAGTGGCTACCAAAGACATTTTAGAGGCTGCTACTTGGAGCTCCGTGCATACATTTGCCAAGCATTATAATTTACCTCTATACTCTAGATCCCGAGCAGGTTTTGCCACTGCTGTTTTGCAAGGGATCTTAGCTACACCATAATTTTATTTCTCCTCCTCCCCCAGTTTGGCTATGGTATTCTACCCATTTGTAAGGACTGCAGATGCATCCTTGAAGGACATAGTACAGTTTTGTACCTACCATAAATGTAGATGTCCGATAGGAATGCATCTGCAGTCAGGATTACCCACCCTCCTTCCCCTCTGTGGTACTCCTAGGGTATTTGCCCATCTTGTAGCTAGCTGGGGGAATCTATTATGGTGTATTTGTTTGTATATATGTACATACATGCTTATATTTGTTTGCTCTCTACTATTTGGAATCATTTGCATTTATCCAAATTTAGCCTTCCTAGAGGGCACCTGGCATCTGGGGCAAGAAACACTGAGGAAAATGGCGTCGGCTGATGCCTTTATACCCGAATAACTGCAGCTATGACGTCGGGTGAAGTGCGACACCAGCCGAGGCCAGACCCAGACTTTGGAATCCGGCCGACCGAAGGGCTGCCTGACGACAGGACAACCCATTTGTAAGGACTGCAGATGCATTCCTATCGGACATCTACATTTATGGTAGGTACAAAACTGTACTTTTAGGCCTTATATCATTTTAGTAAGGTATCTTTGTGGTGTTCCAGTTGTTACATGTATCTGGACAGATACATGCCAAAGGGGGCATTGTATTTAATGATTGCCCTAAAGTGGGCTGAGTAAAGGGGAACAATGACATCCCTAGATCTAGGCGCACTCTCTTTCTTTATAAGCTGTGCAATATAGAAGGACATTCTTATAACAATGGACACACGTTGATCAAAAGTTAGATCACTGTCCACATAAGTTCCCATATCTCGAACAACTGGGTCAACTCTTAAGGGTATATTGTCAGTATGGTAGTTCCAAGGGGTAGATGACTTCCCAAAGGCTACAATAATGCATTTTTTGACATTTAGTTTCAGTCCATGACTTTGGCACCAGTTATTTATTTGGGACAAACCTTCTTGCAGGATGGCCAAGTCATTTGGGGATTCAATGACTGCTCCTAGCTTGCAGTCATCTGCAAACTTAATCAGCCAGCGCCCTTTATTTATTTGACACTTGTTGACTGGGTTGATCCAGCTGGGACAGAGCTCTTTTTCAGTGGAGACTCGAGGAGAAAAGCTCCACAGTTAATACATACAATTAAGTTGATTTAGTACAGAGATATTAATACAAAATCTCAAGTAGATATATACAGAAGCAGGTTTAACATGAATGGCAATTAGACTCTACTTATCAGCAAGTACTAGGATACAGTGCAGAGTTGAAAAAATAATACAGATAAAATCTACAAGGCAAAGAATAGTGGCTACAGTGTAGTTTAAGGTAAGTAAGTAAGGGTTTCTAAGTTTAACAATGCAGCAGTTGAAAAGTTATACATCAGTGCAGATTAAACTGGCTATGAATGGGAGAAGAGGTGGTCAAGTATGAAAAGATTTTATAAGAGTGTACGTTAGAGGCAGAGAGGTAGGAAAGATGGCATGTTGAGTTGAAATGAAAAGTGATTAGGAGGAAGGTAGGGTTACGTTGATGTAGGAGAATGGTGAGAGACAGGATGGCCTAGAGAGATGGGTCAATCAGGGGGGAAATAGCACAGAGGACATAGTTTATTTTTGCTTAAGTGATTTTTTTACTGCCTTTCTGATTGAATTGGTGTTTGGGTGCAATGTGTCGGATATCAAGTGGTAGTTTATTTCAGTTTTCAGCAAGGTAACAGCTATAAAGGTTTTTCCCTATGTTGATCTTGGGTTTGTGAATGGACAGGAGATGTTGGTCAGAGCTCCGGAGGGTTCTTGCTGGGGTGTAGGAGGAGGAGATAATAGATGTGATGCTGGGGCAGAAAGTGGGCTTGTATAAAATAGAGTGAATTATCTGAAGCTGAGAGAGGAGAAGGTTATGGGGGAATTCTAACCAGTTCAGTTTTTTGAGTGCTAAGCAGTGATGAGAAGAGTATGGGAGTTTGGTAGCAAATTTAGCTACCTTGTTGTAAGTGGACTCTAGTTTAGAAATAAGTGAGGTCTGTAAATTGGTGAGAATATGAGAGCCGTAGAGAAGGGTTGGTAATAGGTAGGCATATAACTGAGCTGTTTTAGCTTTACTTGAGAGAAAGTTTTTGTTTCTGTAAAGGAGACCAAGTTTTTGATGGGTTTTCTTAATGTTACTTAGAACATGCAGGTCAAATTTTAGCTGGTCATCAATAATGACCCCTAGTAGTTTGGTGTGGCTTTCTACTGTGATAGGTGTGTTATTGTGGGAAGTGATGGTGAAGGATGGTTTCAGGTGGGTCATTGTTTTTGGTACGAGATTAAGAGTTTGATCTTCTTTGGGTTTAAGATTAGATGGTTTCAGTTGAGCCAGTTTTCAATAGATAAGAAGGGGTCCTGTGTTGTAGTATGGAGCTCGGGTAGGGTATCAGTAATGGTGATGACTGTGGAGTCATCTTCATACTGCACTAGTGATGACAGTGAAGTCATCTGCAAACTGCACTAGTGATGAGTGTGGGGTCCTGTGTTGTAGTATGGAACTCAGGTAGGGTATCAGCAATGGTGATGACTGTGAAGTCATCTCCATACTGCACTAGTGATGAGTGTGGGGTCCTGTGTTGTAGTATGGAGCTCGGGTAGGGTATCAGCAATGGTGATGACTGGAGTCATCTGCATACTGCACTAGTGATTACAGTGAAGTCATCTGCATACTGCACTAGTGATGAGTGTGGGATCCTGTGTTGTAGTATGGAACTCAGGTAGGGTATCAGCAATAGTGATGACTGTGAAGTCATCTGCATACTGCACTAGTGATGAGTAGATAATTGATTATTAAAAATATTAAACAGCAGTGGTCCTAGAACTGACCCTTGGGGTACTCCCATCTATGTAGGGAGTTCAGGTGAGATAGCAGATCTCCATTTGGCAGACTGGAAACAGGTGCTGAAGTACTAGAGAACCAGGAGAAAGTGGCAGTGGATAGGTTTAATTGAGTCAGTTTATCTAAGAGGAGGGGGTGGGAGACGGTGATGAATGTCTTTGAGAGGTCAAGAAAGAGGCAGGAGACTAGTTTATTCTGGTCTCTAGCTTGTGAGGTGGTGTTTGTGAAGGAGATGAGAGCAGTAGAGGTACTATGACCAGGGCGAAAGCCATGTTGGGTGGGGGTGATTAGGTTCTCTTGTGTAAGGTATTGTAGGATTTGTTTGTGTACACATTTTCCAAGATCTTAGAGGGGGTGATAGAATTGCTATGCGCCTATAGCTGGATAGTTCGGTGGAGTTGCCTCCTTTATAGATGGGAAGAGTGTCAAACTTTTTCCATATGGCTGGTAGTTTAACTTCAATAATAGATTGGTTAATGAGAATAGCAATGGGTTGGGCTAAGGAGTTGGTAGCTATTTGGAGAAAGAGTGAAAAGGGACCATCTATTGTGGGAGAGCAAGGTTTAAGCTTAAGGATGAGAGATTTTATGTATTTGGTAGATATGTTTTAAGCAGAAAGCACAGGAGGTGTTAGAGGGAATAAGAAGGATGGTGGGTGGGGTGGAGTTAGAGTTTGGATGGTTGATTAGTTTACTTATGGAGTCTATGAAGTGAAAGTTAAAGTTAGTAGCAGTTTGGAGGGGAGTGATAGTGGGCTTTAGTTTTGGATTTTACTTCAGAAAAGTAGATACCAAACCAGAGAGGTCCCAGCACAGAACATATTAGGTCCTTCCTCCATTTCAGATGCCACAAACGTGACGTGACTAAAAAATTACACTTGTCGGGATGAATTACCCTCATTCAGTGCTAAGGACATTTTCACCCTGGCAAACAAAATTCACTTTTCAGATCTTTTAACAATTATTTCATATCACATTACTGTACTTTATGAATGTACCCGCGGTGGTGGTGCTGCAGTAGCGTTGTCACCTCACAGTAAGACGCTGTCCAGTTCGATTCTCAGCTAGAGCATCTTCTGCGTGGAGACATGCGTGAATGGGCATACCTTCGTTGAAGGTTGTGCATCAGGCCTGGCAAGCCGGTACGTAAAAATCAACTGCCAATCATTAGCAGACCGGAGTTCCACTGTGGCGACCCCTAACCAGGAAAAGCCAAAAGACACAAACAAACATTACTGTACTTTATGTAGTACTTTGTTTTCTGCAGTATATATGTGAAAGTCTTGACATTTTCCAAATAATTTCCCACTTTTGTTGGGGGAGGGGGGTGTTGGTGTTTGATTTGATTTGAAACAGTTTGATATTTTAAGACTTGTTAGTAGGACCACTGGCTAGGCCAGTATTACTTGGAAATGAAAAGCTGCCATGGTGGACATCCAGCATCAACAAACTTACAATAAATGCAAATAGTTGCTGTCCAAGAAAACAAAGGCAAGGCAACAACAATGGAAAGACACCCTCCTCAGCCTCAACAGGCAAATAAGACAACTTGTCAAATCCTCTAAGGGCTCCTTTGAGAGAAACTTAGCAAGTACAGCCAAGGATAACCATAAGGCCTTTTATAACTACATACATAGCCTAAAAAGGTGGACTCAAGCATGTGCAGAACTGGTGACCAAGGGTATCACACATACTGACCCCACAGAGATAGAAAACCTGCTAACAGATAGGTTTGATGAAAATTTTACTCCCTTAGCCCTTCGTAACTTATCACAAACCTTCCCCCCACCCCCGACTCTACATATCTGAAGAGCAGGTCCTCAAAGCCTTGTCCAAGGCAAAAACACAGCCTCTGTGGGACCAGATGACATTCCAGGCTGTCTTCTAAACAGGTGAAAATATGACCTAGCATCACCATTAAGTACCCTTTTCAATCACAGCCTAAACACAGGCTTTGTTCCTGCGGAATGGAGAAAAGCAACAGTTATTCCTTTCCACAAAGATGGCCTAGCAACAGACCTGGGGAGTTACAGACCCATAAGTCTGGCTAACCTCATCTGTAAGACCATGAAATGCATCATTATGGACCTCATAAATAAAAACATAGGTGACTTCCAAACCCTGGATCCTACCCAATCCGGCTTCATCAAGGTCAGATCCTGCCTATTAAATCCAGTGGATTTCTTTGAAAATATGACCAGGGCCATCGATGAGGGCAAATCTGTGCATGCAGCATACCTCGACTTGGCAAAGACTTTCAATGCAATCCCACATTCAGGCATTACCGATAAACTTAGCAAACTGAATGTAGACCCCTTCGTTGTTTTTAAGATGGGCTGCGAACTGGCTCACAAATTGGGCACACACTATCAAAGTGAGTGACTCCAAATCAATCAGCATACCTGTTCCCAGTGGGGTACAACAGGGGGTGAGTGCTGGGCCCCTTACTGTTTGGCATATACTTCTCAGAAGTTCAGGTCAAAACTAAGGGGTTGTGGCTGACCAAGTTTGCAGATGACTGCAAACTAAGTGCAATCATTGAATCCCCAAATGATGTCAATATACTCCAGGAGGGTCTCAGGCACACTGACTGGTGTATTAGTCATGGTCTCAAACTGAATGCAAAGAAATGCATTCAGTCCCTTCACACTATCAAATCAACAATACCCTAAGTACCCACAAAGTGGTAAGGGACCTGGCATCACAATTTGACTGCGACCTTAACTTTGACCACCATGTGTCTACTGTAGTACGGAAGGCTTTCTATGTAGCACACTTGATTAGTAAAGACATCACCTCGAGAACAAAAAAGGTTATAACCCCTCCATACTCGGTACTTATCCAGTCCATAATTGAGTATAACGTCCCATTCAGCATGTACTGTACAAAGCACCTGCAGCAATTGGAGAGACCTCAGAGGTTTCTAACAAAGATCAAGGGGCACCAGCATTTTCCTTTAACAGACCGATTAAAGTCCCTGTCACTATATTCCATATCATATAGACTTCTTAGGAGAGACTTATACCTGACATACAGAGCAATCCAAGACCCAAACCTAATGAACTTGCTGCATATTCGTAAATCAAACAGGACTAAGGCTACCTATCCCAGGGACCTAAATATGGCCTGCAACTTAAACAGGACATGCTGGAGGGACAGATTTATCTCCCAGTGACTGCCGCATCTTTGGAACAGGCTGCCGATTAATGTGAAACAGACTACCTTCTTGACACTGTTTAAGAGGAACTTGGATAAGTGGTTTGGGCACAGTAAATTCTTACTGGGATAGCACCTACAACCCTCCTGGACATGGGCAGTCTTCACTAAATGCAGTCTTGGGTATTGACTAGCATTTATATGGTATTATAATGGCTAGGCTTAAAATTACCTCTGGTCGATAGTCTAGTAATCTCCTAATATCCTATTACCTCTCATGTGGCTCACAGTGTTAGCTTCAAATTCTCCCACAGTGGTCAGTAGCTACTACTGAAAACCAAACAGATACTGTGATGTGAGGTTACTTCTAATCACTAAGACTTGTGACAGAATATTGCTAATTCAGTAGTATAGCCGAGAAATTCTTGCTGCTGTCACAAATGGGAGCTAAATAATACCAGAGAAGTGAATATGATGTGCATGTGTGTGTGTTGAGTGGTGGGAGACAAAGGTGGCTACAAAATGATGCAATTGGCAGAAAGTGAGAAAAAAAACAACAGAAGCAGTTGAATTCACAAGTGTACTGCAAGAGTATCATAGTTTCAGAGTCACATAGAAAATGGGGGCAAGCTGACATGCAAAGCTAAAAAAACTGGACTGTTTTGGGTAGGAAAATTGGGGAAATGTATATTAGAAAGTTAATCGAACTGCATGGGTTTTGCATTTCTTCTTACATCATGTGGATTTCCTTAGGGCATTCTGATTTTTTTCCCACCTGCCAAACATGATGCATAGAGACTTAGTCTAAATTATCCAATGGTTTTAATGCTTTGGAGTAAACTGACTCTGAGCCCTTCAAAGGGTCTGTCCAACCATTCATCCAAAGTGCATGCATATCATCCTTACTACTCCCCTTGAGACCTAGGATATGGCTAAAAAAGATCTGCATGCATTAGTCCACTTACACATTTTAACAAATAATTAAATAAACTTTCAGAAAGAGTTATAATGCGGTGATCCATGAGCAGTGCCATTTCTAAGGAGAGGCCTGAGATTATTACTATTATTCTTGTGCATTCTGAGGATGGTCAGTAGTTTTATGGAAACACATCGAATGTATCAAGGTATCAGAATTAAGTGGGTAAGAAACTGACCATTCTGAGCAAGTGCAGGAGATGACTGGAAGCCCAAGAAGGATGAAAGGGATAATATAAGATGAGAAGGTATAATGGAGTTAGAAATTTTCCATGTTTGCTTTGGTCCCCATTCTTTCCACAACCATTAAACACAGCCCCACTGATATTTGTCCAGTGCTTCCTGGCATTTGAGAACATTGGGGCATGGGATGCAAATGCCACATGGTAGACTTTGGTGAGTCACAATATTTTATCAGCTTTCATGTTTCAAAAATGAGCCTGCTTAGTAGTAGTGCTTGGCATTCTCTACAGTAGCTCCCAAAGACAGAATGCGTAGAGTGTTTAACTTATATAAAGATATTTTATTTATTTAAAATGTGTTAATGAAAATAGAACACTGACCTATCTAGACCATTGTCAGACTCAGCATAGCAGAAATACAACCAAAGAAACCAATTGTAATCAATATCAGTGCAACAGTGATAATAACAATAAGCATATACAGAGATACAAGCCTAACATAACATCATATAGTATAGTACTGCTATGGAAAAAATACTACTGAAAGAACAAAGTATTTACAATATGTACAATTACTGGGCATGGGGTGTGAAGGAGAGGAACGTGCGAGTCATATGAGGAGAAGAAGGGAAAGGTGGGTGACAGAAAAGAGGGAAGAAGATGTGCAGTGGGGAGAGACACAATGAAGAGTGTGTCTATCTTCTACACAGGTTTAGGAGATCTGGACAGTATGACAAGTGTTTGGTAACATATGTACCAATAAGTCATGGTGCACACATACCTGCATACCTTTCAAATGCTATGATTTTGGCATATGCACTATGCACTATGCTTTTGGCCCTCAAATGTATCCTTACTCCTCCTAAATTTAATGTGCTCCTCATAAAGTTAGACCATCTGTTTATGGGTACATTTCCTACCACTATCTTTAAAGAGTCTCCTACGAAACATAAACCTTGTACTGTTAAAAATTAGAAAGGGCTCCTCTTTCTGACACTCTGCTATGATTTTCAAAGGCCAGAGCTATGATTTTTAATGCTCAAGGGTTGAGAGGTATGAGCATCCAATGAAGTGTCACACAGAGACAGACAGGGTCTCAGTGGCACATCAAACAGGTCTCTTGCTTACTGGTAAGAAAGGATGCACACAACAGATGAAGCACCATGTTGATACATGGTCTCAGGGCCCATCAAACAGGCCACTTATAGTGTATCTGTGCAAGTTAAGTAGACACTGAGAGAGGAACTACAGGAGATGATGGATCTGGGGTAATCCACGAGTCCAACAGTTTACTTCAGTTTTAACATGTCCTATGACAAAATCTAAGCAAATAATATATATATTTTAATATCCAGAAATAAATATTTCTGATTCTTAAGATGAAATAATTTTAAATTCAGGAAGCAAGTTGAGGTTCAGCTGAGGGGGTCCTCCAAAATGGTATAAATTGGGATCCACCTCCACCATTGCTAAGGTTGACCCTACTTAACATATACCAAGTCCAAGATTGCTGTTTCTCAGTCTTTTCTCTTTTTTCAGAGATATAGCGATCTTGGAGCTGGCATATATAAGTGCAGATGGGGGGGGGGGGGTGCATACTTTTCACCAGTCCCTGCTTTTGTCTCAAATTTAAGGTCTGTACCTCTTAATCCCTCCAAAAAATGGGGACTTTTGGAGAAAAGGTGGTGAATTACACTTAATAAATAATAACAATAACGGGAGTTATAGACCTCTTTTTCTTCAGAAAATGTATATTAATTCACATTGTCTTATTATGTCAATGTCTTTGTTTGGTCAGGGGGGAGTTTCTTTACTCACCAGTGGGAGTGGGGAGTATTGAGCTGCCTGTTGGTCCTCAGTGGAGTGGTTTAAGACAGCAACTTGTAATTCATTGGCCATTTTGGGTAATTTCCTGCCTTTTCCAGCCCCCTGCTATAAAGCACGCTTTGGCGGGCTTTTCTGGCTGTAGAGAACTCAGCACAGCTCCTCGTGGTATCCAGCAGAGTTCCTAGAGCAGCAGAGACCAGAAAAAGCAACTTTCCATATTTTAAGTATTTTTTCTTGCATTTTTCGACCATTTGTGTCTTTTGACGACTGTTTCTGTCTATTTTATAGTGGTATTACCTGTTTTTCCTGTTTTTATAAGCTTTAATTGTTCATAGGTTCATACTAGGCTATCTGCCCTAAGGCATTTATAAGCCTAGCCCAAATTTTTGTGGCTTACGCCACCCCTTATATGAAAAAATACTGTGCCCATTAGTTTGTTGTGCCTCTGTCCAGTAGTGACACAGAGATGATTCCCGGGGTAAACCTACGATCTCCCATCCACAGGTCTAGATTTCTCTTGAACAGAGTCAGCGAGGTGCTCTGCCTCACATGGACCGGGATTTTATTCCACAGCATTGGGAGTCTCTGAGTGATAAATCTATCCCTCCAGCACGTCCTATTTATATCCGTGCTAAGGTTTAAGTCGCTTGCTCTAGTGGTTTTGGTGGATTTGGATTTTTTGAGGTGGAGCATGTCCATTAATTCTGGGTTGGACATGGCCTTGTATGTCAGGCACATGTCACCTCTGAGCAGACGGTATGCGACTGAATAGAGCTGGAGTTTCTTCAATCTGGCAGCATATGACAGATTTTGGAGTCCCTTTATCCTTTTGGTGAGGAACTTTTGGGGTCTCTCCAATTGCTGCAGATGGGTGAGATACATCCCGAATGGGGCATTGTACTCGATCATTGGTCTGATAAGTGAAGAGTACAGGGGAACAATGACCTCACTAGATCTGGATGTGAATCCCTTCATGATCAGGTGGGCAATGTAGAAGGTCTTTCTAACCACTTTAGCAACGTGAGTGTCAAAAGAAAGGCCACTGTCAACCTGGGTCCCCAGGTCCCTGATAAACTCTTCTGTGCTTAGTGGATTGCCACCTATATGGTAGCTTGGGGTTACCTTGTTTTTCCCGAAGGGTATGACTATACATTTTTTGGCGTTTAACTTCAGGCCATGGCTCTGGCACCAGCTATCTGTTTCCGTGAGTCCCTTCTGAAGGATATCCATGTCCGATGCACTTTCCACTATGGCCCAGTTTGCAGTCGTCTGCAAACTTTGTCAGCCAAAGTCCTCCCATGTTGGCCTGTACTTCTGAGAAGTAGATGCCAAACAATAGGGGGCCAAGGACCGAGCCCTGTGGGACACCACTTGTGACCGGCTTGGAGTCTGACATAGCGCCAGCAACTCTAACCCTGTGGGTTCTGTCCTTAAGCCAGTTTGCAACCCATCTTGTGACATATGGATTTACATTTAAGCTGGTAAGTTTTTCTACAATACCCGAGTGGGGTATTGTGTCGAAAGCCTTTGCAAGGTTAAGGTAGGCTCTATGGACTGCCTTTCCCTCATCAATGGCCTTGGTGACTGTTTCGAAGAAGTCGACCAAGTTCAAAAGGCATGATCTTCCCTTGACAAAGCCAAACTGGGTCGGGTCCAATGTCTGCAAGTCCCCTATATCTTTGTTTATGAGCTCCATTATGATCCTCTCCATAGCTTTGCAGACTAGACTTGTTAAGCTTATTGGGCGGTAATTACCAGGGTCCGTAGAGGCGACGCCTTTGTGGAGTGGGACCACAGTTGCCGTACGCCACTCCTTGGGCACGTATCCTGTGGTAAGGCTGAGATTAAACAGCTGCCTTATGTGCAGGTTTAATTCCTCATTTAGCTCGTGTAGCACACAGCCGGGGACACCATCCGGTCCCATTGATGCTGTGTTTTTAGCTTTAGAGAGAGCAGCTTTCACCTGCGCATTTGAGATGTCCGGGAGGCTACACTCGGCTGGGATAGTTCTCTCTCCTTTAGGGAGAGAGGGGTGAAGTTTGCACTGAACCTGTCTGCCAGTATGTTGACAATGTCTGTGGGTTCAGTGATTTTTGTATCATTTTGGACTAATTCTGAGCATATCTGGGAGTTTCCACCCAGGTTCCTAACATAGCTGAAAAAGGCCTTATGATTGTCCTTTGAATCCATGGCAATTTTTCTCTCAAAATTGGCCTTAGTTGATTTTATGAGTGCTCGTATTTTTTACTAATAATGATCAGGGTGACTTCCCTTTTATGGATTTTGTTCTATCATGTAATAGCTTTCTCCTCTTATTGTAAAGTTTGTTAATGGCTGGGGTCCACCAGACTGGACGTTTGCCCTTTGTGGAAAGAGTCTTGGTTTTATTTGGGATTGCCTGATCCATGCAGTCCTGGAGGTGTTCATAGAAGGCATTTGTAAGGGCTTCCGCAGCTTGGGTTGTGGTTTCCACTGGCTCAGGGGCCTTGAAGGATACCACACCAGTCTTGAGTAGTGTGAAGTTTGCTTTAGAGAAGTTCTTCACTATGGTCTTTTTGTTTGGGGTGGGGGGGATGTGGATTTCCAGTGAGATTAGTTTATGATCAGATCTCACCAATGAGGGATATACTTCCGGTGTGGAGCATTTTGTCCCCATGTTTGTGACAATGAGATCTAGTATATTTTCTCCTCTCGTGGGAACAGTGACTAGCTGTTCCATGGCATTTGAATTTATGAACTCCAGGAACCGTTGGGCTAGAAAGTTAGGGCTTGAGTAATGTTCCCAGTCTATATTCGGGTAGTTGAAGTCACCCAATATGATGGTGTTTGGAGATACATTTATACCCTCCAGTGTCTTCAGGAAGGCTGTGTGGGGTTCCTGCATTTGAGAGGGTGGCCTGTAGCATGCTACAATTTGTAGAGCAGTTTTGCCTATGGTTAGTTGCACCTGGATGGTTTCCGAAGCTTCGTGCGTTGCCCCCAACCTGGAGGTGTGGGTATCCTTTATGAATATGGATACACCCCCTCCTTTTGTGGTGTGGTCCGGGTTTTGGGGCCGGAACGCATGATATGAGGTAAAACCTAATAGTGCCGGGGTGCTCTCAGGAGCCTTGAACCAGGTTTCAGTTACAGCACAGACATCAATGTTCTCCATACTGAGAAGGGCCTCGAGTGCGTGCATTTTGAGATTTAGACTTCTGGCATTGAGCAGCATTACCCTCAGTTTCTTCCCATTTTTGTTTTCTAGGGTGGTAGGTTTAGAATTTGAGCCTTGCCTAAAAAGGCACTATGGGGGTGGCAAGGGCCTTAGCCAATATCCGAATCCCAGGGTGACAGGTGCAAGCCATCCCTTGAAGCAGCGTGGCTTGTCAAGCATGTCATCCCAGGCAGACAGACACTGGATCCCCTTTGAATGACACCAGACATTAAGCCAATTGTTAAAGCTGATCATCTTGTCTCTATATTGTGGCATCATTCTTGGTGAAGGAAGGATACTGCTCAGGGTTAGGGTCATACCTGCCTGGGCTACATAATCAGAGAGCTCCTCTATGTCTCTTTTCATGTAGTCCAGGGAGGTATGTCTCGGTCGCTCACACCAGCATGGACAATGACTGTGTCATATTTGTACTTGCCGTGGAGTGACCCGAGTGCTTGTGTTATGTGGCGGATTCTAGCCCGATAGGCAGCTTACTGTGACCCTCTCCTTGTTCAGCCTGGTGAGTGGGACGTCAGTGTGTCTGACTATGGAGTCACCTATGACAAGTATGTTTGGTGTTGTATTTGGCCTTAAGGGCTGTGACTGCTTTGCACACTGCTTTTGTGGTTTATGTGTTGCTTGTGGGGTGTCTTGAGGTAGCAGTTGTTTGGGTGTCTGCTTTGGAGGCCTCTGCTGTTTAGGTAAATTTTACTCAGAGCCTCCAGTATGTCTTTGTGTGTTTATGTGTTTGATTCAGTGGAGTGGTAGCATTATGTGAGGCTGGTTTTGTGGTGTGTGTAGTTGCCTTCTCCTCCTGTCTGGTCTTGCCAGTCCTGAGTTGAGAGAGCTCAGCCTCCAGTTTGGCTAAATAGCTGCATCTCTCGCAAGTATTTGTGTTATGTGGGAGGAGGAGAGGGTTGTCTGTGTACATGAGGCAGTTATAACATTGCCTCAAGATTCCCAGATTCACCAGCTGGACCGGAGAGGAGATTGACAACTGACCTTTGGACATGATAGAATAATATTGGGAAATCCTTAATTGAAATCAAGGGCCAGTGGGGAGTGAGGGTGTAGTGCTTTTAATTTTTAGTGCTGACTTATATAATTGCTTTAGTGAGCAAGTGCCAGGTAACTTGAGTGCAATGTGTTACAAGTAACTAAATGCAAAAACGACAAACAGTAACTTTCTTTCAAGTGAAACAAGGAAATAAGTACAGCAAGCAATGCAGATATCACTAGTGATCCACAGAAGCGCTGAGAAGTTGCGTATTAGGTGGAATTAGCTTCCAGGGAAATAACAAGCAAACAAACAACAAGCATATAAACAAAGCTAGATTCAGCAGGCCTGGATCTAGTCTATGCTAGAGCAAACAAGGTGTACCAATTTCAGTAAGATACAGTTCAAATATTCAGGCACTATAAACCTTTAACCAGAAATTCCCAGCTCAGAAGGGCAGAGTTCAGCCTCTTCTCCCACAAGAGTGCAGACCACGAACCTTCTTAATGTAAAATAACTGGCCTGAAGCCCAAGTGCCCAAACCAGAACTAATACACTTGGACACTGGGCTCTCAATCAGCAGTTCCCAACTTAGAAGGATGAAAGCTACCTGTCCTGCCACCACAGTGCTTGCCACAAACCTTCCTAATGTAAAACAACTGGTCTGAAGCCCAAGTGCTTAATCCAAAAGACTTGAATGATAGCTACACTTTAATCAAGTTACAACCAAGCAGTAATAAATACCATTGAATACTTTAGAGAATGTCTGGATTAGTGCTCAAGTTACACAAACAAAGCTAGATCCAGCAGGCCCGAATCCAGTCTATGCCACAGCAAACAAGGCACCAACTTCAGTAAGAAACAGTTCAGATATGCATGCACTATAAGCCTTTAACCAGAAATTCCCAGCTGAGAAGGGCAGAGTCCAGCCTCTCCTCCCACAAGAGTGCAGACCACGAACCCTCTTAATGTAAAATAACTGGCTTGAAAGCCCAAGTGCTTAAACCAGAATTAATACACTTTTAGAATAACAGACACTGAGCCCTCAATCAGCAGTTCTCAACCTAGAAGGATGTAAGCTACCTGTTCTGCCACAACAGTGCAGACCACAAACCCTCTCAGTGCAAAACAACTAACTGGTCCGAAGCCCAAGTGTTTAAACCAAAAGGCTTAGAATAAGTTACACCAAGCAGTAATAAATACGACTGAGTATTTTTAAGATGATGCAAAAGTAAAATGAAGTAGGTAGAAACACAAGTACAGTAAAAGCAGATGAAATTTTTTTTTTTTTTTTTTTCCTGAACAAGTGCTGAGATCAAAGAAACAGATTTGAGTGCTGAAACTAGAAAACTGGCTAGTTATAAGAAAAAAACAAGCTAGAAGGCTTCCTTCAAACACAGAAGGGGCTTGGGGGCTCAGAAGCCTACAAATAGTCTATACCACTTAACAAGAAAGGCAGGAAATAAGCTTATTTTTTTTTCTATTTCCCAGATGCTCTCTTTGTACACAGTAGGAGTGCCTGAAATCAGAATATGATCTCACTGCACTCAGTTGAGTGAGCAAATGAGATGGGCCCAGAGGCAGGCTGAGGGGCGGGCAGTTTCAATGCCACTAAGATTAACACCAAAACAAAAACCAGGTGGGTGGGAATAACTGAAGAGCAGAATAACTTCAGTTAAATATTCCTTCAACACTCCTTCATACACAGTTTAAATCAAATTAAATACTGTATTTTTTAAAAAAAAGTGCAGATAAAGGTACTTAAATTCTCTTATACGTCCAGTTGAATATAACCAAGTTCTTAGCTGGCCAAAGCTGAGGTTTTAAAGCAGGAATTATTTCACATGCACCAGTTAAATATGCAAGGACAGGAAATCAAAGAATGTGGCTACCCCCACACCTGTAATTACTAGCAAATAACAAAATTCAGCCAACACTAGCTTCAGTTCAAGTTACTGAAGAGCAGAATAACTTCAGTTAAATATTCCTTCAACACTCCTTCATACACAGTTTAATTCAAATTAAATACTGTATTTTTTTTAAAAAAAAGTGCAGATAAAGGTACTTAAATTCTCTTATACGTCCAGTTGAATATAACCAAGTTCTTAGCTGGCCAAAGCTGAGGTTTTAAAGCAGGAATTATTTCACATGCACCAGTTAAATATGCAAGGACAGGAAATCAAAGAATGTGGCTACCCCCACACCTGTAATTACTAGCAAATAACAAAATTCAGCCAAACACTAGCTTCAGTTCAAGTTACTGAAGAGCAGAATAACTTCAGTTAAATATTCCTTCATACACAGTTTAAATCAAATTAAATACTGTATTTTTTTAAAAAAAAAGTGCAGATAAAGGTACTTAAATTCTCTTATACGTCCAGTTGAATATAACCAAGTTCTTAGCTGGCCAAAGCTGAGGTTTTAAAGCAGGAATTATTTCACATGCACCAGTTAAATATGCAAGGACAGGAAATCAAAGAATGTGGCTACCCCCACACCTGTAATTACTAGCAAATAAAATTCAGCCAACACTAGCTTCAGTTCAAGTTACTGAAGAGCAGAATAACTTCAGTTAAATATTCCTTCAACACTCCTTCATACACAGTTTAAATCAAATTAAATACTGTATTTTTTTTTTAAAAAGTGCAGATAAAGGTACTTAAATTCTCTTATACGTCCAGTTGAATATAACCAAGTTCTTAGCTGGCCAAAGCTGAGGTTTTAAAGCAGGAATTATTTCACATGCACCAGTTAAATATGCAAGGACAGGAAATCAAAGAATGTGGCTACCCCCACACCTGTAATTACTAGCAAATAACAAAATTCAGCCAACACTAGCTTCAGTTCAAGTTACTGAAGAGCAGAATAACTTCAGTTAAATATTCCTTCAACACTCCTTCATACACAGTTTAAATCAAATTAAATACTGTATTTTTTAAAAAAAAAGTGCAGATAAAGGTACTTAAATTCTCTTATACATCCAGTTGAATATAACCAAGTTCTTAGCTGGCCAAAGCTGACATTTTAAAGCAGGAATTATTTCACATGCACCAGTTAAATATGCAAGGACAGAAAATCAAAGAATGTGGCTACCCCCACACTTGTAATTACTAGCAAATAACAAAATTCAGCCAACACTAGCTTCAGTTCAAGTTACTGAAGAGCAGCATAACTTCAGTTAAATATTCCTTCAACACTCCCTCATACACAGTTTAAATCAAATTAAATACTGTATTTTTTTTTTAAAAAAAGTGCAGATAAAGGTACTTAAATTCTCTTATACGTCCAGTTGAATATAACCAAGTTCTTAGCTGGCCAAAGCTGACGTTTTAAAGCAGGAATTATTTCACATGCACCAGTTAAATATGCAAGGACAGAAAATCAAAGAATGTGGCTACCCCCACACCTGTAAGGTTGCACTTCTTAGTTTAAGTTTGCTTAAAAGTTAAACTACAGGCTAATACACTCAAGTGTACTAGCTTTTGGTAGCATTTAATCGAAAAGCAAAGCATTTATTGTATTTTTCTGTTCTGTCTGTGAAAAAAACTAAAAAAAAAAAACAAAAAAATATTCTTGTTCTCCTAACTTTCCTGGTAGTTTGTTCCAGTGATCAGATTTTGCTGATCCCTGGGCTTTGTCTTGGTTCCTGTACTACTCCATTTTCTTTGTTTGGTCAGGGGGAAGTTTCTTTACTCACCAGTGGGAGTGGGGAGTACTGAGCTGCCTGTTTGTCCTCAGAGGAGTGGTTTAAGACAGCAACTTGTAATTCATTGGCCATTTTGGGTAATTTCCTGCCTTTTCCAGCCCCCTGCTATAAAGCAAGCTGCTTTTCTGGCTGTAGAGAACTCAGCACAGCTCCTCGTGGTATCCAGCAGAGTTCCTAGAGCAGCAGAGACCAGAAAAAGCAACTTTCCAGATTTTAAGTATTTTTTCTTGCATTTTTCGACCATTTGTGTCTTTCGACGACTGTTTCTGCCTATTTTATAGTGGTATTACCTGTTTTTCCTGTTTTTATAAGCATTAATTGTTGGTTGCACTTCTTAGTTTAAGTTTGCTTAAAAGTTAAACTACAGGCTAATACACTCAAGTGTACTAGCTTTTGATAGCATTTAATCGAAAAGCAAAGCATTTATTGTGTTTTTCTGTTCTGTCTGTGAAAAAAACTAAAAAAAAAAAAAAAAAAAATATTCTTGTTCTCCTAACTTTCCTGGTAGTTTGTTCCAGTGATCAGATTTTGCTGATCCCTGGGCTTTGTCTTTGTTCCTGTACTTCTCCATTTTCTTTGTTTGGTCAGGGGGAAGTTTCTTTACTCACCAGTGGGGAGTACTGAGCTGCCTGTTTGTCCTCAGTGGAGTGGTTTAAGACAGCAACTTGTAATTCATTGGCCATTTTGGGTCATTTCCTGCCTTTTCCAGCTCCCTGCTATAAAGCACGCTTTAGCGTGGAGTTGCCACAGGAGCAGCGGCGGTTAATTAAGGTTAATCTATTCAGGCTACCTAAAGTCCACTCTTCATTTTTTCCCTTAGAACAGCTCTTCTTGAACTCTACTTCTAATCAAACCAGCCTATTCTCTATCTGAAAAGTTCAGCTCTACTTGATTCCTAAGTAGACTATTCTCTATCTGGAAAGCTTAGCACTTGCTTCTAAAGTACTTCTTACTCTGATATAGCACTTTTTATTACACATAGTACCCCACCAGCCTAAAACCCCTTTTTCGATCACCCACATCCCTCGAAGTCTTTTCAAACTCAATTACATAAGGTTTTTGTCTTTTCCTTCTAGCATGTCGAGGGGTCAGTTGCTAGCGTCCTCTCCTGCTCAGCTGGTGAATCTGGGAATATTGAGGCAATGTTACAATTGCCTCATGTACACAGACAACCCTCTCCTTCTCCCACAAAACACAAATACATGCGAGAGATGCAACTATATAGCCAAACTGGAGGCTGAGCTCTCTCAACATAGGACTGGCAAGACCAGACAGGAGGAGAAGGTAACCACACACACCACAAACCCAGCCTCACATAGTACTATCACAACTTCAAATCATACACATAAACACACAAAGACATACTCGGAGGCTCTGACCAAAAATCTACCAAAACAGCAGAGGCCACCAAAGCAAACACCCAAACAACTGCCACCTCAGGACACAACACATGCAACACATAGACCACAAAGTCAGTGTGCCAAACAGTCACAGCCCTTAAGGCCAAACACAATGCCAGACACACTCGTCATAGGTGACTCCATAGTCAGACACACTGACATCCCACTCACCAGATTGAGTAAGGAGAAGGTCACAGTAAGCTGCCTGTCGGGCGCTAGAATCCGCCACATAACGCAAGCACTCAGGTCACTCAACAGCAAGTACAAGTATGACTCAGTCATTGTCCATGCTGGTGTGAATGACCTGAGACGTACCTCCCTGGACTACATGAAAAGAGACATAGAGGAGCTCTCTGATTATGTAGCCCAGGCAGGTATGACCCTAACCTTGAGCAGTATCCTACCTTCACCAAGAATGATGCCACAATACAGAGACAAGATGATCAGCTTTAATAATTGGCTTAATATCTGGTGTCATTCAAAGGGGATCCAATGTCTGTCTGCCTGGGATGACATGCTGGACAAGCCACGCTGCTTCGCAAGGGACGGCTTGCACCTGTCACCCCTAGGCTTCCGGATATTGGCAAAGACTCTTGCCACCCCCATAGTGCCTTTTTTAGGCAAGGCTCAAATTCTAAACCTACCACCCTAGAACACAAAAAAGAAAAAAAACTAAGGGTAATGCTGCTCAATGCCAGAAGTCTCAACCTCAACATGCACGCACTCAAAGCCCTTCTCAGTATGGAGAACATCGATGTCTGTGCTGTGACTGAAACCTGGTTCAAGGCTCCTGAGAGCACCCCGGCACTATCAGGTTTTACCTCATATCATGCGTTCTGGCCCCAAAATCCGGACCACACCAAGAAAGGAGGGGGGGTACCCATATTCATCAAGGATACCCACACCTCCAGGTTGGTGGCAACGCACGAGGCATCGGAGACCATCCTGGTGCAGTTAACCATAGGCAAGACTGCTCTGCAATTTGTAGCATGTTACAGGCCACCCTCTCAAACTCAGGAACCTCACACAGCTTTCCTGAAAACACTGGAGGGGATAAATGCATCTCCAAACACCATCATATTAGGTGATTTCAACTATCCGAATATAGACTGGGATCATTACTCAAGCCCAAACACTCTAGCCCAAAGGTTCCTAGAGTTCATAAACTCTAATGCCATGGAACAACTAGTCACCATCCCCACAAGAGGAGAAAACATACTAGATCTCATCATCACGAACATGGGGACACAATGTTCAACACCGGAAGTATACCCCCTCATTGGTGAGATCAGATCATAAACTAATCTCACTGGAAGTCCACATCCCGCCCCCACCCCAGATAAAAAAGACCACAGTGAAGAACTTCTCAAAAGCCGACTTCACACTTCTTAAGACTGGTGTGGTTTCTTTCAAGGCCCCCGAGCCAGCGGAAACTATTACTCAAGCCGCTGACTCACTTACAAATGCCTTCTACCAGCACCTCCAGGACTGCATGGATCAGGCAATCCCAAACAAAACAAAGACACTCTGCACCAAAGGCAAGCGCCCAGTCTGGTGGACCCCAGCCATAAACAAGCTCTACAATAAAAGGAGAAAGCTACTACAAAATAGAGCAAAATCCTTAAAAGGGAAGACACCCTTGATCATTATAAGTAAAAAACTACGATCACTCATAAAATCATCCAAGGCAAATTTTGAGAGAAGTCGCTAAGGACTCAAAAGACAATCATAAGGCCTTTTTTAGCTATGTTAGAAACCTGGGAGGAAACTCCCAGATATGCTCAGAATTAGTTCAAAATGATGCAAAAATCACTGAACCAACAGACATTGTCAACATACTGGCTGACAGGTTCAGTGCAAATTCCCCCCCCTCCCCCCCAAAAGGAGAGATATCTATACCAGCGGATTGTAGCCCCCCAAACATCTCAAATGCTCAGGTGAAAACTGCTCTCTCCAAGGTGAAAAACACAGCATCTATGGGACCAGATGGTGTCCCCGGTTGTGTGCTCCACGAACTCAATGAGGAATTAAACCCGCAGTTAGGGCAGCTGTTTAATCTTAGCCTCACCTCAGGATACGTACCCAAGTAGTGGCGTACGGCAATTGTGGTCCCACTTCACAAAGGCGGTGCCTCCACTGACCCTGGAAATTACCGCCCCATCAGCTTAACAAGCCTGGTCTGCAAAGCTATGGAGAGGATCATAATGGAACTCATAAATAAAGACATAGGGGACTTACAGACATTGGATCCAACCCAGTTTGGCTTTGTCAAGGGCAGATCATGCCTTTTAAACTTGGTTGACTTTTTCGAAACAGTCACCAAGGACATTGATGAGGGCAAGGCAGTCCACACAGCCTACCTTGACCTTGCAAAAGCTTTTGACACAATACCCCACTCTGGTATCATTGAAAAACTCACCAGCTTAAATGTAAACCCATACGTCACAAGATGGGTTGCAAACTGGCTAAGTGACAGAACCCACAGGGTCAGAGTTGCTGGCGCCATGTCAGACTCCAAGCCGGTCACAAGTGGTGTCCCACAGGGCTCAGTTCTGGGCCCCCTCTTGTTCGGCATCTACTTTTCAGAAGTACAGGCAAACACAGGAGGATTATGGCTGACAAAGTTTGCAAATGACTGCAAGCTGGGCGCCATAGTTGAAAACACATCAGACACAGATATCCTTCAGAAGGGTCTCATAGAAATGGATAACTGGTGCCAAAGCCATGGCCTAAAGTTAAACGCCAAAAAATGCATAGTCATACCCTTCGGGAAAAACAAGGTTACCCCTAGCTACCATATAGGTGGCAATCCACTAAGCACAGAAGAGGTTATCAGGGATCTGGGGACCCAGGTTGACAGTAACCTTTCGTTTGACACTCACGTTGCCAAAGTAGTTAGGAAGACCTTCTACATTGCCCACCTGATCATGAAGGGATTCACATCTAGATCAAGGGAGGTCATTGTTCCCCTGTACTCATCACTCATCAGACCAATGATAGAGTACAATGCCCCATTCGGAATGTATCTTACCCGACACCTGCAGCAATTGGAAAGGCCCCAAAAGTTCCTCACCAAAAGGATAAAGGGTCTCAAAAATATGTCTTATGCTGCCCGACTGAAGGAACTCCAGCTCTATTCAGTCGCATACTGTCTGCTCAGAGGTGACCTGTGCCTGACATACAAGGCCATGTCCAACCCGGAATTAATGAACATGCTCCACCTCAAAAAATCCAAATCCATCAGAACTACAAGAGCAAGTGACTTAAACCTTAACACGGTTATAAATAGGACATGCTGGAGGGACAGATTCATCACCCAGAGACTCCCTATGCTGTGGAACAAAATCCCGGTACATGTGAGGCAGAGCACCTCGCTGGCATTGTTCAAGAGAAATCTTGACCAATGGATGGGAGAGCGCAGGTTTACCCCAGGGATCACCTCAGTGTCACTGCTGGACAGAGGCATGGCAAAATAATGGGCACAGTATCCTTCAAACTTAAGGGGTGGTGAAAGCCACAAAAACTTTGGGCTAGGCTTATAAATGCCCTAGGGCAGATAGCCTAGTATGAACCTATGAACCTTAAACGTGTTCCTGATTATTTCTGGATTTGTCCCTGCTTGGTTAACAGCTATGGGGTGGGAGTGCTAGGGGCAAGAGACCATACATCCTCCGAAAAAAAAAAAAAACAGTGATTTTGTTTCTGTAGTTTTAAAGTAATGTAGATGGGCTCACACTTAACCAGTATCTGCGTTAAAGAGCATATAGTGAGGATTTCACATTTACTACAACGAATTACTCATTTTTAAATAAAATCAGACATACTGAACACAAACATTATTAGATCATTACTTATCCTCTATAAATGTTATTTAACAGTAATCATAGAGGACCATAGAATGTGACTTATAATACTGCAAATTCAAACGTTCATCAGCCACTTTCCGAGCTCCTTCTGTGATATTTAATGCCATTGCCTTGGCAAGTATTGCTGCAGTCTGTAAACCGAAAACTGTCCATTTAAAGTCTGTTTACACGTTCATATTCTAAAAGCACTCGGAGAATTTGCCGAGGGTGTCTTGCGTCATTAATGCTAAATTGTCAGTAATAATATCTGCCTAATGGCAAACACAAAATGTACTTAAAATAAGTACTTTTCTATTATATAAGGACCACAGCCCCTCCCAAAGATATCCGATTGGTAGACAGAGCTGTCTAGTATGTGACTTTATCTCCCAATGACTCAGATGGGCATCAGTTCGCTTCTGGTGTTTTTAATTGCTTATGCTGCTTTAAACAGTTTTTAACGTAATTTAATCTAGTTTATATAGTGTCCGGTAATCTTGAAACAGTACTTTGTAAGCATGTCAGCAGAGGTATCGTACCAGGCGATAAAAACCGCAAACCAAGTACGAGAAGCGGTAAGTTAACTTTTTCGCACTACTGCGCAACTTGCAGAGAGCAGATTTTAGAAGCAAAATAAGGGAGAGAACAAACACTTTCCTGGCTGTTTTCTGGAGTGACTTTGTGTATATTGTCATCATTAAGGACTGCGCATTGTGACCATTAACCATGGAAACGAAGGGTGACTGAAAATGTAGGATACGGCCTATGCCACTATACAAAACAAATAATCATTGGGTCTTTGTGTAAGTTTGCAGTAATTTCCCTTAGTACTATGTCATTATTATTATTTATATTATTATTACTACAGAGACCCATAGTTGTAGTATAGTCCTTAGAAAATTGAAGAATTTCAAAAACAGTTTCACGTGGATATGTTACAGGTTGCCATGGTGATTAGCAGCCGTGTAAAGAAAAATTGCGGCGCCCTCTACTGGAGGTAATACATTTGGTGCAGTACTACTTTTTGTTTATAAGCCAGTCTTTCAGCAAGGTCTAAGCACTAACAACTTTGTACATTTTCTTCCCCCCCCCCCCCCCCAATTTCTTTTTTATTATTTTTTTTTACTTTGTCCATTTTCTTGTATAAACAGGCCAACAGCCTTTTCAGTTTTGTAGTTGGAAAAGTAATTTAAAGTGCATATAGCTATTGGCAGTTAAAATACATGGAAAGGCAAGCGGCAGAATTCTGTAATGTACGCGAAATACTGTTTACAGTATTTCATATCCTACTGTCAATTAACGTCTACACTCTGCAGATAAAAATAAGTGGAAAAAGCCGATGCAGTTCACTGTGTGGGACAGAACTGTATCACCTGACCAGTGTAACGTTGATTTTCTCCACATTGTTTGTATAATTTTCATTTAATGTACATTAGCAATCCATGGTTTGGGCTATTATTTTATGAATGACTTTTGTGGGGTTTAGCAAATACACGCTTGGTTTCTTGTATGCTTGGTTTATTATGTTTGTGGAAGGTGAATGTGTATGTTGGGCGATAGTGGAGAACTCTGGTCCACATTGTTTAGAATGTTATGGCGGTAGTGTAATTTGACAGCGGCTCGATGTTGCTATAACATACTAATAGTAAACCTTATCACAAGTAGAATTTTATGAAAAGTCAGTCTCAAACAAATGTCCCAGCAAGCAAGTTAAAATAGAGTTACCACCTGTCCCACTTTGGGCAGTTGTGTCTTGCGAAAAAAACTACAAAATGGCAAATGTCTTGAGATTTTAAGACAAAAATATGGTACTTACGTATTGCGACTTTCGCTTATTTCGGTAGAAACAGGGCCATGAAACAGTGTAAAGTGGCATTCAGAATGTGTATTGCTGGGGAATAATTTCGGATTACCTTCGGGAACAAAAACAGTGGAGAAAGCCCTCTTCCTGTTTTTTGCAAGCTTGCATTGTCATGCCCGCTATCGGAGTGATGGACGGTTTGCATTCACTGTGTGGAAGGAATCCTTCAGAGAAGGCAAGTGCAGACATAGTAGTGATGGTTTTAGTGACATTGTTTAACAATTTGTAAATAGAATAATGGTTAAAAGTAAGCAAGTGTGGGTTAAACAATTTCTCAGCGTCTGTGTTTTACTTCTCTGAAGAATTTCTTCTGCAGGTTCAAAATGAGACAAACAATAGTATGATAGCTACCATGAAAAGTGTAGCGCGCCTGTGTAATCCACGCAAACAAAACAGGAAGATGGTTTTCTCCACTGTTTCTGCTCCTGAAGGTAATCTGAAGTTATTCCCCAGCAAAACACACTCTGAACACCACTTTACAGTAAATGTAAAATTTTTGGGGCACTACTACACATTTACAAAGACAATTTCAATTGCTTCATGTACTCCTGTCTGTGGTGGTATGCGCATTTCGCAACCGTGAAAATCTGGCTGCGATACTAGGTAAGTACCCAAAATATATGTTTTCTTTAATAGTTGCATAGAAGCAGTTATTTTGTATTTGGAGCACATAAATATTATATGAAATAGCATAAGCAACTCCAATGCTACAAAATAAGCTTTTAATTTAGCCAAAAAGTGAAGTTCTGTCCTTTTTGTACTGGCTGTGGGTATGTTTTGTCCAGCAAAATCTTACATTTCTGCAAAAAATGTTGCACTTTGGGCATTTGAAAAGGTGGCAACCCAAAATTAAAATGATTAGCCGATGCTAAGCAATCCTTTACTTGAAGCGTTAATCTAAAACATTTCTATGGCTGTGTAATTTTGTAGAGTGACCTCGATTTTGCCTCATATTTTTGCCCACAGTAAAATGTCCGATTTTCTTGTAAACCCCTGAAAATTACTAATAGTCAGTGTCCTACATTAGAACTTTATAGCTCGGAAAATGTGTGTTGATAAAAAACCTGTTGTGCTACTCTACCTTTTACCATCCGTGATTTTGCCTCATGTTTGCCCTGGCCCCCCTGAAATTATTGGTTGTCAGTAAATAACTGAGGCTTACAATCTGTTTGTAATGACAGACAGGGCATTGGGGAACCTACCAACTCATAGGTTCATAGGTTCATAGGTGTTTACTAGGCTAACTACCACAAGGGCCTTTTTAAGCCTAGCCATGCATCCCAAATCTCTGACAAGTTCTGATACCCTTGATAAGTGTAAGCAGGGGCCTGGGAGACTAACCATTTACAGGTTACCTCTGTACTTTACAGACACAGATGCCAAACCATGACTGGTACTCGCGGTGTCGTTTGTAGAGAAGTATGTGTGCACATCCCATTCTAGTGTTGAGGCAATGAGGTGGAACAGAAGGCAGCTGAGGGAATGTCAGCTTGGACACAGCATGTAGCGTAACAGTAGAAGATTCAGAGAAGGTGGTTTGATCGAACTGAAGAGACATCCATTCTGGAGAGGAGTGTATAGTTACAACCCTCCACCTGGGACGGTTGCAGGATGATATATTGCTAGAGTTAACCAAAGTGAGCTGGAGAGTGAAGTTTTGTGGGGGGATATTATGGGAAAAATAAATGAAGGAGATGAAAAAGCAACGCTGGAAGGAAGCAGTGAAAAGATAGACATACAGACTCTGCCACAGCTTGCTGTGAGGGAAAGGTTAGTTACACAAAATGATCATTTTGTGAAATCACTCCCCTTTAACTATTTAAATTTATTGGCCGTACTACTGTTTTCCATAGTGCCAGAATACAAAAGTGTCCAACCCCTTTCAATCTCTGTTGCTCTTTTAAAATAGTGGCTCTCCACTAAAACTTAACTTTTTTAGACAGCTAAAACTTAAATTACCCACTTTCATATCTAACTACTTAGTGCACACTGCAGTGTTTCAGATAAATCATTTTTTTCCTCTTACCTTTAAGCATCTATTGCAAGACCACCAGTTATTGGAGAGCCCAGATTCTGCCTCTCAGTAGTAATCTTGGGATTAGTGCTTCTGTTTCTCCTGGTGAGAAAAGGAGTACAGTAACATTATTTCCTGGAGACTGTTGATCACCAGAAAGCCTAATAACTGCTCTATAGGTGACCGCTTGGAATCTGTGCTTATATTCTGATCTGGTGACAATAGGAGCAGAGTACATTGATTCCTGACTGTTTCTGGTTGGAGAGTGAGTATCTGTGCTTAACGTACCTGATTGGTCTGGTTGCTTTTTGAGGCATCTACCAGAAAAAGGCTACAAGCCTACAGACCCTTGCATCATCTGGGACAAGACTGTGTATCACCTAACAGGCTGTGGCCTGCTTGTCTTCTTGGGATTGGTGATAACATTTTGCTTCTGGTGAGAGAAGAAGCAAAGGAGTATTGTATCCCAATGGAGTGAAGCTGTGGTGAGACTAGCAGTAGTAGTAGCCAGGCTGTAGCCATTCATGTGACTTCCCCCCTCTTCATCATTCTTGACAAGGTAATTCTTTGTTTTCGGTAAGTACTGCTTGATTGTTTCTAACTTCAGAACATCTGCCTAAATACTTCATCCTTAAATTGTCAGGGTCTATATATTGGTTTCCCTTCAAGTGTTTGGCAGTGTTCTGTACAAACTCAGACACCATGAGTGACATTTGTTCTGTAAATGCACAATTGAAATTTCTTCAATATCTAGTTGCACACAGGACATCTAGTTTGCAGTGACAAGTACTGCCCACATAATTGAAAACCAGATACTCTTGACAGTGATTGATATTCTCACTCCAACAGTCTAATAAATAAAAAAGGGTTTGTTGCCATGGATATGAACTTTCCTACTGTCTCCATTACTGGCTTGGTGACTATGGGCACCCTGAGGCAATATAGAAGTTGCCTCATGTTTACTGACAACCAGTTAATTCTCAAACAAACTGATATAGTATGTGAGAGATGTATTTACACAACATCACTGGAGGCAAAGCTCTCACATAAAAGTACTCCTAATGTCAATTAGGTTGTCAGTAGTACTTATGCTGCACCCATCACGCACAATTCAAAGCAGACATATAGACCCACATATACTGAGGCACTTGTGTGTAACCTTCCTAAACCACAAAGACCTCCTAGACAAAGTACACATAAGAAATACTCTCAGCAGCCCCAAGCCCACTCGTTCAAAACAACACCCACATCAACACATAGAGCTACATCTCATGGAGCCTCTACACCTAAGCCCATAAGGCAAATCAACACACAATCCAACATTCTAGTCATTGGAGACTCCATCGTGAGACACACTGATGACCCTCTCACCTGGCTGAGTAAGGAGAAAGTTATGGTCAGTTGTTTATCAGGGTTAGGATCTACCACATTATGCATGCACTCAGGTCACTGGACCACAAGTACCAATATGATTCAGTAATAGTGTATGTGGGAGTAAATGACCTGAGACGTACCTCCGTTGACTGTATGAAGAGAGATATCATAGAACTCTCAGAATATGTGTCTCAGGCTGGTATGAGCCTAGCATTGAGCAGCATTTTACCTTCTCGAAGGAATGATGCTACAATATGAACAAAAGATGATTGACTTTAATAATTGGCTTAATTTCTGGTGTCATTCTAAGGAGGTGCAATATTTGTCAGCATGAAAGGAGATGGTCAACAGACCACACTGTTTTGCCAGGGATGGTCTGCACCTCTCCCCTCTAGGCTTTTGAATATTAGCTAAAACATTGTCTTCCCCCATAGTGCTTTTTTAGGCAATGCCAAACTGAAAGTACTTTCGACATAGCAAATCAAAATCAAGAAAATCTAAAGGTATTACGGCTCAATGCTAGGAGCCTAAACAAAAAAACCCACTCACTGGAAGCTCTCTTTACCCTAGAGAATGCTGATATCTGTGTGGCCTCTGAGACATGGCTTAAAGCTGCAGAGAGCCCACCAACAGTGCAAGGTTTATAATGCCTTCCACACGTTTAGACCAGCTACTTCACAGGCATGGACTAAAGGTGGAGGCGTCTCTATTTACATCAAAAATAAATATACTTCAAAGCTGGTCAAACAGGACAATGCACTTGAGCTGCTCCATGTTCAAAATCACCATAGGTAAAATCCAATACCACTTCCTTGCAAGCTATAGGTCCCCCAGTATGACCCAGGAAACCCATACCATGTATTTAAACTTATTAGAAACACTAACCATCCAACCCAATACCATATTCATGGGTGACTTTAATTACCCCACTATTAACTGGGAATCTTATATGAAATCAAACGTACATGCACAGAGATTCCTGGATTTTGTAAACACAAACTCCGTGGACCAGATAGTCAGTACACCAACCAGGGGTGCAACTATACTGGATCTGGTCCTCGCTAATATGGGAGAGTGCTGTATACCCCCTACTGTAATGCCTTCCCTGGTAAGGTCAGACCACAAAACGGTCTCCTTTGAATTAAAAATAAAACCTGGACCCCCAGCTCAACCGGGAATATTCAGGAACTATTCTAAGGCTAACCTCCTGCTATTAAGTGACAACCTTTTTAAAATTTCAAGCCCCTATAAACCCTGAGAACACTTCTACCTATGTAGAACTGTTCACTGAAACCCTGTACAAACATGTTAATAGCTGCATAGAGACAGCTGTAATCACCAGGAAGAAGTACAGAACTAACTCAAAAAGCAAGCCAGCCTGGTGGAATCACAAAACCAATAGGTGCAAAACCAGGGATGAATTTCCAGTTTCCTATCCAATTGTCCAAGTTGCACTTGAACTGGGTTAGGGAGATTTCATTTGTGACTTAAAGGGAAATAAAATGAAAAGAGGCAAAGATGTTAAAAAAAATGGTGGAAGTAATAACATTTAAAAAGTTAGTTATATGGAATAAAAACATGGACTTACAGGAGCAGTACTTTAAAATCTGAAATAGATTACTTTTTGGTGTCAGAAGGAATGTGTATTATAAGAATAAACTATTGAAACGAGTGTTTCAAATCATTAATATGGTTGGAAATATATCACAACAGAGCATATATAAAGATAGGAAAAGGTATAAAAATAATGAGTGAGAAGGAATGGAGTGAAAAAAGAAAGAAAGATATTAAGCAATTTTGGAAAGATCATATTACTATGAAAGCATTTTATGTTAATTGGTTAGAATGGTATATTGCTTTTAAAAGAAAATATAAAAGGAAGAAAAACGAAAAGCAGGAATATGCTAACCCATGTACAAAAAACAAAAACAATAACTTGGAAAATAATTATATAAATACTATTGTGAGAATGAAGAAGATGAATAAACAGAGGTATTTTTACAAGACAGAAAAGAGGAAGTTTCATCTTATTTAAGAAAGATAGTGAAGGAGGATAGTAGCATAATGAGAGAAATGAAAGATAGAAAAGATGAGAAGTCAGCAACAAATTATGGAAAATGTAAGTTGATTTGAAGAAATGTTTAGTAAAAAAAAAAATAAAAAGAGAATATAAAAAAAAATCTGAACAAAAATAATGAAGAATATAGAAAACAGATTAAATGCTGTTTCTCATTCCTATAGTGTAAACAGTTAAACGTGGAATCAGCATCAGGACCAGATGGTGTTAGTTTTGAAATGTATAAACAAATATAGAAAGATGTTGGAAAAAGTATTTAATACGTGTATTCAATGAATGGTTAAATGATGAATTAAAATATAAGGAGTTATGCAATGGGGTATTAACATTTATAAGGGAGAAAAACAAGATATAAAAACTGGAGGCCAATAGTTTTAAAGAATACAAATTATAAGATAGTTATGAAAATAATACAAAAGAGATTTGAGAGTGAAATGCAATAGATGATGAAGGAAAGTGTCTGTGGTATAAAAGGAAAAATATGTCAAGAATTATTAATTATAGTGAGAGAAATCATAGATGATATAAATAGAAAAAAGAAATATATGGTAGGTGACATTATTAAAGCATTCAGTCCAGTACAGTGTGACATTGTGGAAAGTACTGGATATGTATATTATTAGTAATAAAACCAAGCAAGTGTGTAGCACAGTTTATAAGAATAATAAAGTAAGAGCCTCAATTAATGTACGGTTATGTAGATAGATATGAAAAATGGTATAAAACAAGGGTGTCATATGAGTAGTATTTTATTTGTTTTGGTCAAGAATACAATAGCTAAAGAGATAAACCAGAAAATAAAGAATACAAAGTGTAAAATTCAAACAGAAGTTGAAATTCCACTTACGGTGTCATATGCATATGATATTATTATAACAACTAGAGACAGAGTGGATGAGAGAAGTTATTATCTGTTAGGTTGAAAGTTTAAAGGAAAGAGGTATGATGCTTTATAAAGAAGAGAGTAAATGAATATGTGATATAATAAAAATAGCCGGTGTACAATTTTTTCTGAAGGAAATATCTGTTCTAGGGATATATTTTTATAAAGAAGAAACTAAGATGGAATGGGAAAAATAAAGGAAATACAAGATATATGAATATTGTGGAAAACGTACAGATTAACATGTAAAAAAGTATATTTGATTAATTGGTACTTGCGTATTATCGCAACCAGATTTTCACGCTAACGCTGGTTGCTTCTGTTTTCCTTTAGAAAACAACATTGACAGTATTAAAATGAAATAAAGTCTTTTCTGTAATATTTGTAATTGGTAGTACTATTTAACCTTGCAAACACTGAAAAAATAATATTGTAAAATAGCTTGTCCCTTTTTCGGAGATTAACTCATGTCAGTCATGCTGTGTGATGCGCGTTCCACAGCAGAATAACTGCTTTGAAGGGCTAAATGAGTGCAATCGCTGATAACTCCCCCCCCCCCCCACACACACACACATACCAACAGAAAAACAATGAGTGAGCCACGCATAGCTTTCCAGCTGTAAAACATGCAGAAATCCCTGAGGTACATCACCAGAGTTTGTCCCAATATGTCACTATCGCAATACCAAAACGTACCCACCAAAACAAACCAAACCACACCTGGTAACTCCCTTCTGCCATCATGGCAGTGCCATGAAAAACTACCCCGGATTACCTGTCAACATCATGCCCCTATCACTCTTGCAAGCCCTTAATTCCTGCAAGTTTCTGTCACGAAGGTTAACGTACAAAACTACAGCTGAAAAATAAGTGAAGGTATCTCCGAAAAGCACCTAACATATGCACGATTAACTGGCCAAGTCCTTTCTGGCCAAATACACGTGCAAACGCAACCACTCCAAAGTAAAGGGTAAAGTTATTTTCAAGCCTTCCTTTTTCAGCCGTTTAACAGATAAACTTTCCTAAAACCAGAAAACATTAAAGAAAACTTGTTTCTGAGGTTTTTAATACTTTCTCGGTGCTACTTGACACAACGAGAAGCAAGCAGCATTACCGCGAAAATCTGGTTGCGATAATACGCAAGTACCGATTAATTTAGTGTTAATAGGAAAGATAGTATACTTATCCAGTGTTGTCATGATTCCTAGAGGATATGAACAACTTTTATTTATTAATATTCTTCCCCTTTATGAGGTGATAAAGATTAAATCCTGTTAAAAGGGGTGTTTATATATGAACAAGGAAGAACAAGGGCTAGGTATTTGTAGATCAGAGTGCAAGTGTGTGTGTGCTATATCTTTAAGAAGCATGCAAGGCTGTACGTGCATGTATAAATTACAGACACATGCAATTCCTAATGCCATTTTGAAGGAGCAGCGAGAAAGAAAGTATGCATGATCACAGTTGTTAGTGTGTATACAAGTTACTTAAGTTAAAGTCAGTAAGCCTCTAGTAACATGTTTGCATAAAATAAAGCTGCTTAAACAGAACCCACAAAGACTCCTGTTGTGTCCTAGATAGTGTGTGACATGGTGTCAGAACCGGGATTGAAGAGAGAAGAATATTCAGAGCCATGAGGTGCAAAGACGACAGTGAAGGTAAAACTGAGAGAAAGGAGTACAAACAGAGCCAGAAAGAATCAAGGGAAATAAGAAATAACACAGAATATTTATTTGATATGAAAGACAAAAAAGGGGCATTACAAGGGCACAAAGGCAAACGGAAAGCACAAAAAGTTTTTTTAACCAAAGAAAATGTTTAAAATAAAAGTATTTGATGAAACAATTAACAGTAAAGCAAAACAAGCACGTTTAAAGCACAAGTGTGTTTAAGGCAAAGCTGGGTATGTCTAGAGTAAAATGAGCACAAGAAAAGTACATTGGGCATGAAAAGGGCGTAAACAAGCAAAACAAATATAAGGACAAAAAGGGCACATTAAGCAAAAATAAAGGAAGGCAACTGTATGTGTTTTGGCAAAGTGCTGTATTTGAGCATAACTACAACCTCATATTGTGTCAAGGGCATAACTAAAGTTATTCGAAGTATCTCTAAGTGTGTAAAAGTGCTTACAGTGTGTGCTTATTGCCGTGCATGTATTTCGAAGAGTTTATTGTGTGCAAAGTGCAACTGTTACGTGAACTACAGTCAAAGTATAGCCATTTTGAAAATGTTCTTGTGCTGAGTGTGTCTATTTGCAAAGTGTCGTCATTACAGAGTGCTTCTTGTACTGTAATGAGTTGCCTAGCAAGGTACCTTCATTTTGGGGACAATTCAGTATGCTGTATGCAGTTATTTGCAAAATGCAATTACTTTGCAAAGTTATTGAGTTTTGGGCAACAGATGTTCGTTTTATTTGCATTGTGCAGTTACACGTTTCTTACACTGATAAGAGGTGCTTTTTTGCAAAAGATGACATTACAGTGCTCGTGAGTTATTCAGTCACATAGTAAAGTTATCGAATGTCTCTTAAAATGATGATAAATGACTTTTTAGCATTTTAGCTTTTCCAGCGATATTACAAAAGTACCAAAATGCCCGAGAAGTTTATTTCGTAAAGTCCAGTTATTCGAAGGTACTACAAGTTTGTTCATTCGCATAATTCTGAATAGCCCAAAAGGTATAAGTTCAGAGCATAAAGACATTGGACAAATACTGGCATTAGTTTCTGGCATATTTGCTTGTTTGTGCTTATTTGCAAAACCCTTCACTGGTATGTGTTAATATGGCAGATGGATTTTGAAAATCCCTACCACTTTTATTTGATCAGAATATTACAGAGAATTGGAGAATATTTGATAGAGTATATTTTTATACAAGCAGATAGCGATGCATGCTCCAGGTCATTCATTTTCCTAAACCAGGTCAGAGGCCATAGAAAGAGTGCATTCATTTGTGTATGCACCAGCAGTATATGAAGGAGAAGGTGCAGACCGTCATATTGTTCAAGCTGAGTCAAGGGATCGAGGGAAGACCCCGAGTGTTTGAAGCACAAGTTCAGAGAAATGTGTAACCCTCCGATGAATTTTACATTAGAGAGGCATTTGTTTTACATGACAGATCAGAAACCAGAGGAAACATTTGCAGCTTATATAACTGACTTGAGAAACTGAGTTAAACGTGTTGGTTTGGTAATTTAAAGGATGAGCTGATAAAGGACAGGCTTGTGTGTGATATCAATAGTGCTGCTGTGAGAAAGATTTTATTTTGTGACAGTGATTTAGCGTTGAGCAAAGCCATAGAGATTTGTCAAATCCATGAGGTGACAGAAAAAACACACAAGTATGCTTGCCAGTGACAAAAGCATGGTTTTGTTTGGCTCCAGAGCAAATGTAGCTAGTATGCAACATGTGGCAAACAAGATCAGGCCTAAGCATGTGGCAGCTACAGGGTTTCCAAAGAAGGCACATGGCTTTCCAGAAAGTTCTGAGAAAGGAGCTTGCACCAGCTCAGTGCAGTACAAGCATAAATCGGCAAAGCCCAAGTCTAGTTTTATTGTTAACTGTTGCAATTGTGGTGTGAATCATAAGTCTAAAAGAGAGAAGTGCTTAGCATTTGGTCAGCAATGTCACAAGTGTAAAAACATGGAACCATTTCCAAAAGTTTTGCAAATCAAGTGAGCCTTACATAGCTGTGAAGAAAGGTCACACAAAAAAGCTAGTTGATCAAGTAGAGCCGAAGCAGTCGGCTATCTATGTAGATGGTGTATCAGTGCTTGGTGAAGGAGATGATGCAGTGAACTACAAGAAGTGAAGTATTTTGTACTGTTTGCATTAATGGAAAATGCATTGACCCATGAGATCTGAGCAAACAATTAAAAAGACCATATCATCCAATGCGCACAGTCGAAGTTGCAGCTCTAATACTGAATGCCACTGTATTTTCTGTTTTGGATGCAGAGAGTTTTGTTTCAGCAAGTGATACTAGATCACAAATCTTCATTTTAAGTCCTTTTGGTACTCCATTTGGCAGATACAGATTGGAATAAATTCTGCAAGTGAAGTCTTTCAGCGTGCAATGGAGCAAATTTTTTCAGGTTATCCTTGTGCCATAATAGTACATGATCTAGTGGTTGGAGGCAATGGTGAAGCAGAGCATGACAGAAAACTCAAAGTTCTAGATAGAGCAAGTGAAATAAACTTGAAGCTTAATCCTCTGAAGTGCAAATTCAGACTTCCAGAAGTTATGTATGTAGGGCATTTGTTTACGAGTACAGGCTTAAGACCAGACACAACCAAGCAAGCAGCTATTCTTGAGATGTCAGCACCAGATAATGTACAAGCTTTACAGCATTTCCTGGGCATGGTCAACTATTTAGGCAAATTTATACCAGACTTCAGTGAGTTGACATTACCTTTATGAGAGTTCACATGCAAAACTGTTGCATGATCATGGTTGGAACAGCACCAGAAGGCATTTGAAAACCTTAAGCGGAAAGTTGCCACTCCACCTACATTAAGCTATTATAATGTGAATAAACCAGTTACTCTTTCCCATAAATGCTTCAAACTTTGGTCTAGGTGCAGTTATACTTCGAGGGCAGACCAATAGCCTATGCATCTAGAACACTAACCCAAAGGAGATGTAGTATGCTTAAATTGAGAAGGAGCTTTTGGCAGTAGTATTTGCATGTTCCAAATTTCATGATTATGATTGAGCTATTCAGATTGAAACTGACCACTGGCCTCGTTACAATTCTAAAGAAGTATATGCCTTCCGCTTCAGTAAGATTACAAAGAATGATGCTCAAATTGCAAAAGTACAATTTCAAAATTGTCTACAGAAAAGGTAAATTGCTCTGTCTGACTGATACCTTATTCAGATCACCCAGAAGTACAACAGAACAGCTTGACACAGAGAATTTTGATGTGATGTCGGTGCGTATGTTTTCTACCACTAGACTTGATGAGTTAAGAGATCACACTCAGTCTGATCAAATTTTACAAAAGCTCAATCACTGTATTAATGTTGGATGGCCATCAAAGAATCTAGTGTACCACCTGAAGTGCAAATGTATTTTCCTTACAGAGATGAAGTGTTGGTGGAAAATGGCATTATTTTCAAAGGCCCTAAAATTGTTGTTCCTGTTTCCTTACAACAAGAATATATCCAGATTTTGCATTGTAGTCACTCAGGGTCCACATCCACTAAGAGAAGAGCTAGAGAATTAGTATTTTGGCCTTCATTACCAAAAGACATTGATTGTGTACTTTCTTCTTGTTCAGTATGCAGTAGTACTAAACTGCATTTGCAAAGAGCCGCTTCAGCTACGTCCAGTTCCTGAACTACCTTGGTGTAATGTAGCAACTGATATATTTGTGTGGAACAATCAACATTACTTAGTTTTGGTAGACTCTTATTCATATTGGTTTGAAATTGATCTAACATCTACTGCTGTTAAGTTAAAATGTAATTTCTCAGTTCATGGTAGTCTGCTCAAAGTTCTTTCTGACAATAGTACTCAATTCACTAGCCGGTTGTTTCAGAAATTTGCAAAATAAAATGGGAGTTTGTACATGTCACTGCTAGTCCTAAATATTCTCAGTCCAATGGTCTTGCTGAACGTGCAGTGCAGAGTGCAAAGCAATACTTGAAAGGTCAAAGTGTGACAATACCGATGTGTTCTTGAATTTGCTTAATCTCAGAAACATACCCCGTGATGATATTCTTGGCTCACCTGCTCAAAGACTAGTTTCTAGGCAAACTAGAACTATGCTACCTATTTCTTCCAGTTTGTTGCAGCCTAAACCTAAGAACAATAAAACCATCAAAGCTCAATTGTTTAAGAAGTGTAATATCCAGAAATCTAGTTACGACAGATCGAGCAGATTACTTTGTCCATTGAGGGAAGGAGAGATGGTACAAATTCAGACAACAAAAGGTTTTGATCAAATAGAACAGATTACAAGTATCTGTGCCCAGCCGAGATCTTACTTGGTAGACTCCAAGGGTGTGGAATTTGAGAAACTGCAGATATCTTCTTCATGTACCAGAATCATCACACTCTTCATCCTCAATCATTAATCCTCATCCTCAATCATCAATCGTTTCTGTGATGCAGGCCCTAACTCTGAGTGAATCAGACATTATTGCCAGGCCAGAATTTGTTTAAAATTCTGATTCCATTCCAGAAAAATGATTCGAACATTCCGCAGGTCAATTATTTTACAAAAACTGTTCCAGTTGCTAAATCTAATTCCCAGATTTATGTCACACAATATGGATGAGTATCTAAGCCTAGTGTGAAATGCACAGCAACGTGAACCTGATTGTATATACATGTGTATTTAGTATTGTGTAATGCATGACTAAGGATTACCTGTGATTTATACATGCCAAATAGTCTGATAACAGTTGTATGATCTATGTGTGTGCATGCTATATCTTTAAGAAGCATGCGAGGATGTATGTGCACGTATAAATTACAGACACCTGTAATCCCTAGTACCATTTTGAAGGAGCAGCCAGAGAAAGAGAGCATGCATGATCACAGTTGTTAGTTTGCATTAAGTGAAATTTAGTAAGCATCTGCAGTAATGTGTTTTGTATAAAATAAAGCTACTTAAACAGAACCCACAGAGACTCTTCTATTGTGCCTTAGATAGGAAAGCGACCGTATGATAAATCCAACAGTTTATGCTGCTTCATTGCATTTGCATAAAGTATTGAAATGGTGAAATGAAAAGAATGAGAAATTAGTGACAAATGTATTGAAGTATAAGGAATTTTGGGAAATATATAAGAAATAGGATAAGATCATAGGAGATTACTAGACTATCAACTTGGAGGTCATTTTAAGCCTTGCCATTTCAACTCAATGTACTTGTCAGTACCCAAGATTGCATTTAGTGATGACTGTCCATGTCCAGGAGAGTTGTGAGTGCTATCCCCGGTAAGAATTTACAGTGCCCCATACACTCTTCCATGTTCCTCCTGAGCAGTGTCATAGAGGTGCTCTGTTTTCACATGAATTGGTAGCCTGTTCCAAAGATGTGGCAGTCACTGGGAGATGTGTCCTTCCAGCATGTCCTGTTTAAGTCGCAGGCCATATTCAAGCCCCTGGAATGGGTAGCCCTAGACCCATTTGATTTACAGATGTGCAGTAAGTTCATTAGGTTTGGGTCTCGGGTTGCTGTGTAGGCCAGGCATAAGACTCCCCTAAGAAGTCTATACGATATGGAGTATAGTGACAGGGACTTTAATTTGTCCATGTAAGGCTTATGCTGGAGGCCCTTGATCTTTTTTGTTAGAAACCTCTGAGGTCTGTCTAGTTGCAGGTGCTTAGTAAGGTACATACTGAATGTGGTGTTATACACAATTATGGGCCAGATAAATGCCGTGTATAGGGGGTTATAACTTTTGCTCTTGCGGTGATGCCTTTACTAATCAAGGGATATATGTGGAAAGCTTTCCTTACAAGGGTAGACATGTGGTGGTCGAAGTTAAGGTCGTAGTCAACCAGTGATGCCAGGTCCCTTATCACTTCATGGGTACTTATGATATTGTTGTTTGATAGTGTGAGGTGACATTGTTTGCACTGAAGAGAATGATGATTCATTTCTTTGCATTCAGTTTGAGATCATGACTGATACACCAGTCATTGGTCTGTGTGAGACCCTCCTGGAGTATACTAACATCATTTGGGGATTCAGTGATTGCACCTATTTTGCAGTTGTCTGCAAACTTGGTCAGCCACAACCCTTTAGTTTTGATCTGAACTTCTGAGAAGTATATATCAAACAGTAGGGGGCCCAGCACTGACCTGTATGGCACCCCGCTGATAACCGATCTACTGGTTAATGTGGAGTCACCCACGTTGATAGTTTGTCCGGTTTGTGAGCCAGTTGGCAACACATCTTACAACGAAGGGGTTTACATTAGGTTTGCTAAGTTTATTGATATTGCCTAAATGTGGAATTGTCGAAAGCCTTTGCCAAGTTGAGGTATGCTATGTGCACAGATTTGTCCTCAATAGCCCTGGTCATACTTTCAAAGAAATCCATCAGATTTAACAGGCAGGATCTGCCTTCATGAAGCCAAATTGGGTAGGATCCAGGGTTTGGAGGTCACCTATGTCTTCATTTATGAGGTCTATAATAATATGTTCCATGGCCTTACAGATGAGGATGGTCATTCTTATTGGTCTGTAATTCCCTGGGTCTGTTGGTATGCCACCTTTTTGGAGGGGAATAGCTGTAGCTGTTCTCCATTCCACAGGAACAAAGTCTGTGGTTAGGCTATGATTGAAAAGGGTACTTGGTGGTCATGCTAGTTCATGTTTTAGCCTGTTTAGAAGACATCTTGGGATGTTCTTTGCCTTGGACAGGGCTTTGAGGACCTGCTCTTCAGATATGTAAGGTAGGGGAAGTTTGGGGGAGGGTTTGTTGTAAGTGAGGAGGGGATATCTGCTAGCAGGTTCACTATTTCTGTGGGGTCAGTGTGTGCGATACCATTGCTCAACAGTTCTGCACATGCTTGGGTTCTACCGTTTAGGTTACATATGTAGCTGTAAAAGGTCTTATGGTTATCCTTTGCAGTACTTGCTAGGTTTCTCTCAAAGGAGCTCTTGGAAGGTATGACAAGTTGTCTTATTTGCCTGTTAAGGCTGAGAAGGGTGTTTTTCAATTGCTGAGTCCTTGTCTTTGTTTTCTTGTGTGTTTAAAAGTTTGTTGATGCTGGAAGTCTGCCGTGGCAGCTTGATTTTACTTGGGGCTCTGGCTTTGATTCTGTCTGGTATAGCTGAGTTTATACACTTGTGCAAGTGATTGTACAGGGAAATATTGTAAGCTTTGGCATAATTACCACTTTCAGCTTGGGGTGGGGCTTTGAATGCATTTATACCTTCACCTAGGAGGGTATAGTTTGCCCTGGTGAAGTTATTTTAGTCTGATTTCACCCATTGTGAGTTCTGGTGTTGGTGTCAGTTTAAAGGTGACTGATTTGTGCTCAATTTTAACTAATGAGGGTCCAACAGTTGCAGCAGTGCACCTGTTTGACATGTTGGAGAGGATCAGAACTAGAATATTTGTTCCTCTTGTCGGGGTATGGACAATTTGCTTCAAGGTATTTGAATTCTCAAAGTCAGGGAACTTTTGTGCTAGCAAGTATGAACAGGAGTAGGTTTCCCATTTGATGGTGGGACAGTTGAAATCCCCCATAACCAGTGTGTTTGGTAAAATTTGGATTGTCTTCAGTTTTGGTTAAGTAGGCTTCGCGGGTGTCGTGATCCATGGAGGGAGATCTATAACTAGCTAGGACTTCTTGACCACCATAACCTGGACCTGGAGTAATTCCATGGAGTTGTCCAGTCTAACTGGTGAATTTATCTTTAATATAGATTGAAACACTGCCTCCTTTGTTTTTTATATGTTCGTTTTGTGGTCTAAAAGTGTGTAAGGCATTGTAACCTTGCAGGGCTGTGATGTGTAAGGCATTGTAACCTTGCAGGTCTGTGGTACTCTCTGAGGCTATAAACCAGGTTTCTGTGACTGCACAGACAACTACATCTTCTAGTGATAGAAGTGCTTCCAGGGAGTGCAGTATTTGGTTTAAGCTCCTAGCATTTAGCAGCATGACCCCTATTTTGTTCTGATTGGTTAATTCCACTTTGGGGGAGGTAAGAGCCTTTGCCAGCAGCCAAAAGCCTAGGGGTATCAGGTGCAATCCGTTATTGGCAAAGCAGCAAGGTTTGTCAACAATGGCTTCCCAGGCAGACAGGAACTGAATCACTTTGGAATGACACCAAAAACTAATCTAATTATTGAAAGCAATCATTTTTTGTTTATACTGTGACATCATTCTGGGTGGGGGTAGTATGCTGCTCAAGGCTAGGGGCATACCTACGTGGGACACATACTCGGGGAGCTCAACCATGTTTCCCTTCATATAGTCCAGCGAGGTATGTCTCAGGTTATTCACACCAACATGAAGTATGACAGAGACATAATGGTACTTGCTGCTGAGAGACTTGAGTGCATGCATAATTTGTTAAATCCTGGGACTGGACAGGCAGCTGACCTTGACTTTCTCCTTGTCCAACCTGGTGAGTGGGACATCCGTGTGTCTCACTATTGAGTTTCCAATAACAGGAAAACTTGTTTTTTTGAGTGTTATGCCTTACAGCATAGTGGGTGAGACACTGGTGTTGGTATGTGTCATGACTGTGTTAGCAGACTTGTGTTTTGGAGGTCTCTGGTATTTTGGAAAGTTTTTTCAAGAGAACCTCTGTCCATGTAGATTTATGTGTTTGATTCATACTATGTGTTTGCGTAGTGGTATGTGTATGAGTAGTGGTGATATGTGAATATGTAGTGGTGGGTGAGTTGACAACCTTCTCCGTGTTACTGTTTTGAGTAAGAGAGACCATGGATTCTGGTTTCTTGGTGAAAATACATCTCTCGCACTCTGTACTAGATTGTGTTATTAGTACAGAGCCGTCTGTGTACATGAGGCAATTGCTACACTGCCTCAAGAGACCCAAGTCAACTAGGTTGGCAGGAGAAACAAGGGTAGTCCAACTGTCCATTATGCTAGGTTGAAGACTGTTGTCACTAGTAGTGGCTTTTTCATAAATGATTATGGAGGAGCGCTGTGAATGGGTATTTCTTCAAGGTTTTAAGAGAAAATTTGTTGAATTTTAACTGTCTGGCACACAGCTGCAGTGTTGTGTGATGTGCAAACAAACAGAAACTTGCTCAGATGCAAGGCCTAAATACCAGACGCTAAAACTTGAAAAAAACTCTAACAAAAGTAAAAAGGACCAATGACTATGCTTATTCCAAGCCGTAGACCAGCCTCCCTTTACTAGTCAAGTCCCAATCAACACAGTTCTCTCACAAAAGTGCAGATAGGCCCTTTAAATCCAAGATGGCCTGAAAAACGTGCTCAGAACAAACTGCTACAAACAGTTCCACAAGCAGCAGGCCTGGACTATGATACAACTACTAGTTTCAGAGGTAAACACTAGAGAATGTTTAACACAGCAGAAAAACAGCAGCAAGACACTGAAAAAAAACATTTAAAACAGCAAAAAATCATCCAGGAGACTAAAGAATGATTTGAACAGTTAATGGTTCAGTTAATTAAGTACTGCTTGGCAGGAAAACCAAAGCAGGCAAAACTAATAGTTTTTAAAACAGTGAAAAAATACCAGCACAGTAGATCCAACAAAAAGCTCGCTAAACAGTGAAAACAGCAATAAAATGTGATTTTACAGTATAAAAGAACAAAATAATGTTTAATGAAGAAAGCCTGATAAAGTGGAAGAAGATAGAAACACTTGGTATAATATTATGAGAAATATTACTGTATTAAATTAATCAGTGGGAAAATGTTCAAGAAGTAAAGATTAAAGCAGTTAAAGAAAAATATAAAGTTGAATGCCACAATTCATTTTTTGTGGAAATTGGGAATAAATTAATTACCTGATAAGGCAAATATGCCTTATAAAAAGAAAAGCAAAATAATATCCTTGTATTATGGAGATCTAGAAACACCAGAACATGTGTTGTGAGAGAATTAAAAAGCTGTGGAAGAAATTATGTATAGAAAAAACTTTTGAAAATGTCAAAATTTATGAAGATATAAATATGGACGTGATTGAATATGGATATTATAAAAACATACAAATTTGAAAACAGATTTAGATAAAGTATTTTATGTGGTTTGGGTAATACGAAATGAAAGAATTAATGAAATTATGTTTAATGGAAAATGGATATTGTCACTAATATTAAAGAAAATTAATTATGGTTTTGGAAAAATGAGTGGGGGTCAATAAAAATGGGCAAGTTTTGATGTGTAAAATTTGAAAAAGAAAATTAGTTAAAATGGTTGTATAAATTTATATATAAATAACTGACCCCAACTCTCCAATAGGTGCCATGGGATCTTTTACATCCACCTGAGCTACCACCAACTCACAAATGGGGTCTCAGTTAAATGTCCCATTTGAAGGAAGGCGTACTCAGGAGTGCAGCACTCCCTTATATTGCATTGCAGTGGTAAGTAATTGATCTACTTGGTGTGGGAATAGAACCCACAGCCTTCTCCACCAAATGTGTGTGTGCTACCTGTTGCACCACTGACACTGCATTTGAGTTTCTTCCTTATTAATGTTTGCAAAATGCATGTTGATGTTCTATTAACTTTTTAAGTGGATTAAAAAAAAGCTTCACAAGTGTTACATTAGTGTTGGTAGTGATATAGCAATACTGGCATATTCATTCTTGAACGCAACTTGTGCATGATCCAGTGCTCTCTCTTATTGCTCTGTGGTCCCATACCTCTCAACTGCTATGATTTGGACCTCAGATTTTACCTTGTTCCGCCTAGACTTACTTTACTGACTTTCCTCCTGCAATCAAACCTGTTTAAGGACACAGATGTTACTAAATAGCTAAAGTAAGTATGTACAAATATTTGTTATTACTACTGTTATGGAATCTACTGTCTTAAAAACCTTCTCTTCTGAAAAAATGGTCTTTTTTTTTTTTTTTTTTTTTTTTTTTACAAAGGCCATTACTATTTATTTATTTTACATTTGTTGACTGGGATAGACTGACTGCATATGGTGGCTCAGGGAGAAAAGCTCCAAAGCAGAATGACATTGTATATAATATATATAGGACTTTTAATGCTCAGAGCCTGAGGTGTGTGTGTGTGTGTGTGTGTGTGTGTGTGTGTGTGTGTGTGTGTGTGTGTGTGTGTGGACAAAGCCAAAGATAATGGGGGACAAACCCCCCAGAATAGTGACAGATTTTAAATATTGCTCTTATAAACTTAGTTGCTAGAATAAAAGATCTTGTGTTACCATGCGTTTTCCTGATGGATGTGAAGTCTGAAACTCAAATGACTGTCATTATTTAGTGAATTCGGTCCTCACTGATTTGTCAGAAAAAACACCTTATTTCATATGTCTGAACTTTTGCTATCCAGAATGCGGAATAATGCCTTTTAAATTGTGAATGAGCAGGTAAAATATGCAACATTTACTAATGGGCTCAATTAGGGAGTCCACACACAGCAGGGTTAAACTGCATTGATATCCAAGAAAAGTAGTGTGTGTTTTGTCAGCAAAAAACTTATAATTCACTTTAATTTACAATGGATTTTTGTTTAGAAATCTTAACACTGAATGTGTGACAGTGTGACAATCTATTCGAGCAAGGCACAGGAAATTTCTTTCATTCTTTCTTTTCCCATGCTTCTTTACCCTGTTTGGGGTTGCAGGAAATTGTAGTCTGCCCGGGTAAGCAGTTAGAATAAGGCAGAGACTCAGTTTGGACAGAACTGTAGATCATCATAGGATGCATATACATTTTTTTCTGAGAAGCTTTTCCTTCCTTTTAATCCAACCCCAGGACAATTGCATACAAGTAAAAGCTGATAAGGTATTTTTCATTGTGTTTCTTGACCAAATTTGTTCTTGTAGTTCCTGTATACTCTATTTTAGGTGTGTGTGTGTGTGTGTGTGTGTGTGTGTGTATATATATATATATATATATATATATATATATATATATATATATATATATAATCTTGTATTATTTCTTTTTAGTATTTGTTGCTTCATCTGTTAATAACATTGGGAGTGGTGATTTGGTAAAGATAACTACATTTTGGACATTTGCAGCAGTAATTAGATATATCATTGATTCTAATTTAAAATACCATGGCTACAGTACCAATAAAGGCCTGAAAACTAGGCGAAGTCTATGAAGTTTGTCGGTGTTAAATGTTGAGCTCCTCAACTCTGACAAAGTGAGGCTTTTGGAGCTGTAGTACCGAACATGAACAAAGTATTTACATTTAACAATTATTTCAAGATTAACATTCACATCTGTTCCAAGAGAATTACTCCTACAAATGTCAGTTTTTATCACAAAGTGCTGTTTCTTTCTACTGCAGCTCCAGGAATTGTACAAATAATATATGAATACTACTCTGTCTTTTTCCTGTCCACGTCTGTTTTTGCATCTCTCCACACACTATTTGGCTTTCTTCAGAATCTCATGTTATTTCCTTCTGGTACCAGTCACATTTGTTAAAGTATCATATAGAAGTTCACTGACTGAGTTGGTTAGGCTGGAAGGATAGTTTTAAACTAAGAATGACACTCGGTCATTAAACCTCTGGTTCTGACTACAGGACCAATAAAAATCTGTTAAATACTTACTGTAACACTTCCTTCACCACTGCCGCCAACCCAAATTGTTCTACTTTAGTAGTAATGTTTTATATTATATCTGTTGTCTACAGCCTAAATGTTATTTTGACGTATTCAATGTTTTATATCATTTTTGCTATAGATATATGCAATGCATATTTTCTAATTTTTATATTTGCCATTTCTGGCTTGGGTTTTGACTGAAGAGGCTCCCCAAGACCAGCTAACTTATTTAACAAAAATAAATAGGCAAACAACAAATAACACTTTGATAAAAACTGCCAAGACAGTATTTTAAGTTTATTTTTTAGTCACAGATGATCAATTTCACACTCCAGCTATAATGTGTGACTTAGAGTTACATTTCTTCCTTTCCAAAGCACTGATGTACTGCTTGAGCTTAGGAACGCAAGTCCCATATGCATGCACAGTACATCAAGAAAGACCCAGGATACCAAAAAAGAAAGTGGAAGAACACCACAGCGCCATTATATAAAGACATAATTTAAGGAAAAGTAAGTAATTTTTTTTCTTAAATAATGTCATTGTATAATAACAATAACCAACTCCTGGGTGTGATATATTGAAGATTTACCCACAGCTGCCTTGGTTTAATCACTCATGATGCACGCCTGTGATTAAACCACACCAACCACTGGTAAATCTTCAATATACCACACCCAGTCATTAGTTATTGCTATACTATACAACAGAAAAATGATTTAAGTAGGTAGTAAACAGAAACCACTATGTACAATTTTACATCAGTTAGAGTATTCACATGTTAGGAGATGGCAAAGGTATATTATAGTGAAAATGATGGGCAGTATGTGTTGGAGATTAGGGAGACTAGGTTATGTGACCTGAATGTTTCATTCTTTCCTGCCTATCCATGCCTAAATATTGGGTATGACACTACTAGGTGGTATCGACTGACTTATTTTTTCCAATCATTGACCATCTAATCCCTCTGATTAGGTGATACAGACGTCTTGCACAGCCTTCTTGACAACTGATCTTTTTGAGTGTGTGAATAATATAGCAATAACCCACGCCTGGGTGTGGGTAATGCTAAATTTACCCACGGTTGGCGTGGTTTGGTCCCAGTGAGCCCGAGGACCAAACAAAGCCAACCGTGGTAATTTAGCATTACCCACACCCAGAAGTGGTTATTGCTATTATACATGACATTATTTAAGAAAAGAAACTATTACTTTTCTTAAATAATGGCATAGTATAATGCCTGTTTACTGCCCTTCCGCAGATGTCTGGCATCCGCGGCAGTTCTGATGTACTGCACGCCTGCGCAGTACATCAGAGCTGTGAGCAAAAGCAATGGAGAAAGCAAGATCTCCATTGCTTTTTTAGTGTCTCGCTATGTTAAATGAGTTTAACATGGCGAGACAGTTAAAATAAGCAACGGACATCTCCGTTGCTTATTTTAAAACTGTCTCGCTATGTTAAACTCATTTAACATAGTGAGACACTAAAAGCAACGGAGATCTTGCTTTCTCCGTTGCTTTTAAAACATTTTCTGGCAATGTTAAAGGGGTTAAACAAGGCGAGACAGCTTTAAAATAAGCAACGGAGATCTCCATTGCTTATTTTAAAGCTGTCTCGCTATGTTAAACCCATTTAACATAGCGAGACAGTGTTTTAAAAAAAAGAGTTATACTAATGGAAAAAAGTCCGGGCGACCGGACCTTTTTCCATTAGTATAACTCGATTTACAACGGGCACGCTGGCCAATCAGCGTGCACGTTTTGGGGGGGGTCATGGTATAATAAATAATAAGCTACGTTGTCTGATTTCTGTGGAATGCCATGAGCTTTGAAAGGTGTGACTTGCTTTCTCTTAATTTCTTTTGCATGCACAATTCTCTTTAAGCTTCTATACCAATTTACCCATTAAAGCTACAGAAGGGATTATAGTAGAGACTAATTATTGGCAGTACTTGTATTTGATTGGCAACCTAATGTCTAAGTACACAACTATTCTAAATCTGAAGTGGCATTTTTGTATGTCAGCTGTTAATATGTGTGACAGGAGGCTGCCTGCTAGTCACTTTGACCTGAGGCTTGAAGGAAGGTATTTTCTGTCAGGCTTACTTTATCTGATTTGCCTGACTTTGTTTCATAACTCATTTTCCCATCTGGTAGAGAATTCTTCTATATCTGTTAAGATGGTAAGGTTTTGATTTTTTGTCTCAGGAGAATAAGCCACAAATTTTAAGTTTTCTAACAAAGACTCAAAAGCCTGTCCAGTTAAAAGAAAATGTAAAGGTATCATTTAAGAACATTGGAAAGGTGGGTCCTTCAGTTATTTTTACCATAGCTGATGTGTTCGTGTGTGCATGTGGCATGCTCTTACATGTGCACATCTGTGTAGCTTTCTATCAGAAACACAAGGAATCACTGAGGATAGGTTATTTATGTACTCCTGTTTGTTGTTTCTGTGCTTGTTTTTCAGTTTTTGTTATCCAGGTTCTAATGTGGTGAAAATACTTTCACTTCCATATTTCATCATGGCAGAGAAGCCGTAACAGAAAGAAATGGGAAGAAAAGGGTCTCGCGTATGTCAGAGCTGGATGATTTTTGACAAGTGCCATAGGTGTGGGCCAAGTTCAAAAAATGCTGTTTGAACAAGATGCAAGTGTTATGTGTCTGAATTGTTTAAAGTTAGAATGGGAAAGTGGTCAGTCATAAACAAGAATTAGAGGAACCATCAGAGAACTTTTACAGTACAATTAAATTATGACAAGCTATAGTGGTCACTAGGATTAGTTTTGAAATATTTAAACATTTTATGTAACAAAAAATGTAGACACGCTAATCCCCTTTGAAGAACTGATTGATGGGGAAATGTATTTCTGAAAAGATGATTATTCTGAGATAATCCCCAAGTAAATGTAGAATGTTTGTATTTTAATTAGATTAATGATTATTTCCAGTGGGAGGCTAGAAAGAAATGTCTTACTTGGAAATAACAATGTATAATTGGTGGTCCTGTTAATTCCTTTCCTTATTTTTCACCATTAGGTTAACTTTTTGTTGATTTTTGGGGGAGATTGTTGTCCAGGACATAGATGTCTTTCAGATGGGAATTATAGTTCCAGTAAAATTCTGTACAGTGTCTGGTGATGTTATATATGTCTTGGTTTAATAATGTAATTCTGGATCTGGACCAGGTGGATCCTGCAGTTTCCAGGTAGAATACCAAAAGCATATATATGTATTTTGATGCAATTAGCTAAAGTTGCCCACTCTTTCGAAATGTATGAAGAGATGGACCTTTTAATCTTGTATTATGCATGACCATGTATTTGAGTGATATTGCTCATATAAGTGATTTCTGTGTTAGAAGAATTGTCTTTGGTGGATGACAAGTTAAACTTCTGGATCTGTTTGGCAGTGCTTCAGACTTCTTATTCCAACCTATATAAAAAAAACATGTATGTCATGGTGTGTATTCCATTCAAATGTAATGCCTTTGGGGTTATGCCCAGGAGACAGTTATGATGCAAATAAACAACTTCATTCTGACAAGGTTATTACTTGAATCGAGAACTTTCCTATCCTAGAGGACATTTCAATGTTGTGGATTTTTTGAGACAGTTTCAAATCTTTTCAGGATACAAAATTAAGCTAAAACAAAGGCATTATGTACCCACACTCTAACTGGTTCAGCAATATCCATATTTATGGGGACGTGATAAAATTAAGTACTTAGGAGTATGGACTAAAATGATTCCAGTGGGGCAGCTAAGAATATGTGGGAAGAGACTAAACAAAAGATAATACAAAAACTGAGAAATTGGAAACTTTGTGATATGGATAGTAAGATACAAGCAATCAAAATGTTTTTAGTCCCTTTAGTCTTAACAACAGGACTAGCATATTTTTTATCAACCAGAGGAGAGGTTGTGGATAGCAATTAATAAAGAACTGAAGGATTTTATCTGGGATGGGAAGACAGCAAGAGTCAAGTGGGATAAAGTGATTCTTCCAGTAGAATAAGGTGGATTTAAAAGGTATTTCAGAGATGCACAGTTAAAGCTGCTTTACATAGCACTAGTTGAATCCTATAATTTAAAGTAGAAATGGATAATGATGAAAATGGGGGGGGGGGGGCGCTCAAGAAACCAGGAGTCACTAACCTTTAAGGAGAATAACAATAATCATACAGAATATTTTCATAAAGTAGCATAAAGTATTCTAAGAATTAAGCCAACTTGGGAATGTTGAAAGGAGATTCTACCGATAGGGACGCCTGCAATTATGGATACAGACAATAGGCAAGAGGGGTCTGGAATTTATGGGAGAAAACTGGCAAAGGAACCAAGGTATTGGGAGTAAATAACTAGTAAACCGTAAAGGTTTTCCAATATAACAACTATCAGAATTGGAACAGCATGTAAGGTATACTAACCCATCACTTTGGCATGTACCTACTTTTAGCTGCTAATGTGATATCTAAATGTTTAAGATAAAATGTACTTCCTAAGTAAATGCTTCTACAATAATTGCATCTTTGACATGTAAATGTACCTGTCTTTTTATCAATTCCAATATCCTTTGTTTCAGATGAATACTCAAGAATTTGTTTTAAATTTCTTGTCTTTGTAACACGATATATGGATTATTGCCAAGAATCCTAGCCAATTCTGTGTTTCCTAAAATAATTTTGCAGTTGTCATTGATGTTACGAATACCTGGACTATCAATACTGATAGGTAAATGAGAAGAATAAGTGATTTCATTTAAACCACTAGTTGAATGTGCTATTCTTCTGCTACTTGATTTTGGAACAAACCCCATTTTCAAAATAGGAGGAAACCCAGTGTACCTTTCTCTTAAAATGTTCTCAAATATTTCTTTAATTTTACTTATTTTCAGGGTCCCCCCTATAAAGGAAAAAAAAATAGTGTTTCTGCTTCCTCATTGAATCTTTGATCATCACTAGTTAAGCAACTGTATCTATCTGATCATCTGTCCCCTAAAGGTGTTAAATTTCATAAAAATTAGGATTATAATTCTCATAATCTAAATACTTATTTCTGAAGGTATCTTTTCTGAATATGTTGCTAGTAAATTTCCCTGACTTTCTTAACATGGTAATCTTAACATCTAAAAAGTTAACTATAGTGCCATAATCACTTAATACAAATTTCAGCCAAGGGACACTTTGATTAATCTGTTGTAAAAATTCTTCTAATAAATATAGGTCTTCAGTCCATATAAAAAAAGAGATCATCAGTGTAACGTCTATAGTAAGTAATGTATTTATAGCATGGTAACTTAACTAAATATTCTTCTTCCCATCAGCACATAACCAAATTTGTGAAGGCGGGAGCAACTTGGGTCCCCATAGCTACTCCACTAATCTGTTGATATGAGCTGTTGTCAAAACTGAAAAAAATAAGTACTGGTTCTCATAATTGATAAATGACATCAATGCCCCATATCAAATCATCTTTGTGTTTATTTAGTGTCTGACAAAATCCATACCTACTGCTTGATGTATTGTTGTATAAAGAGAACATGCATCTATGGTACATAGTAAACTTTCTTTCTTAGTAAAGGAATAATTTCTTAGTTGGTCTAGAAATATCCAGGAATCTTTGAGGTAAAAAACACTGTATTGAACTCTTGAATTGAGAAATGAATCTAAAAAACTGGAAATATTGACCTTTTATTTCCAGGTACAGACACTATCCATCTGAAAGGTGGATTACTGTTGTTCTTGTGTATTTTAGGTATAGGTTCATAGGTAGGTACTAGGCTATCTGCCCGAAGGCGTTTATAAGCCTAGCCAGAATGTGTTGGCTTTTGCCGCCCCCAGAGTAGTTCCCTGTGCCTCTGTCCAGCAGAGCCACTGAAGTGATCCCCGGGGTAAACTTTGTTTCTCACCCACTCGTCAAGGTTTTTGTTGAAGAGTGCTAGTGAGGAGCTCTGCCTAATGTAGATTGGAATCTTGTTCCAAAGCATGGGAAGTCTCTGGGACAGAAATCTATCCCTCCAGCATGTCCTATTTATTGTTGTGGTGAGGTTTAGATCCCTAGAGCATGTGGCTAGATGGGATAAGGTTTTCTGTAGGTGGAGCATATCCATCAATTCTGGGTTGGACATGGCCTTATACCATATACCTTATACCAAACAACTTGCCTATTTGTGGTTGATAGACTAACAAGAAATTTAAATCTAGTGGAATGCAGCCTTGCTGTAATGGGTCTAAAAGGACTAGGTCTATTTCTTGGTGCTTTTTCCTTATTAAATCTTTGGATACCTTTTTATAACTCCCAGTATTTGAAAGTAAATCTTTAATAGCTGTATTATATTCCTTTGTCTCCATAATGACTAATCCACCATGTTTGTCTGCCCTCATAAACCTATACTGTTGATACCTACTAAGCTATTTCAGTGCTTTTATACTCCTCTTTAAGATTTTGTTTTTAATATCATTGTAAGGATTCCTTAATTTGTATAAATCTGCTTCACATGTACAGTGGATATAAAAAGTTTACACACCCCTGTTAAAATGCCAGGCTTTTGTGATATAAATAAATAACTTCAAAACTTTTCCCACCTTTAATGTGACCTGTAACCTGTAAAATTCAGTTGAAAAACAAACAAATCTGTTAGGGGGAAAAATATAAACAAAATATACAATACGCTGGTTGTATAAGTGTGCACATCCTTAAACTAATACTTTGTTGTGTGTGCACACTCTTAAACTAATACTTTGTTGAAGCACCTTTTGATTTAATTGCAGCATTCAGTCTTCTTGAGTAATACACCTACCATCAATTAAAGAGACTCTGATTAACCCCAAATAAAGTTCAGCTGCCCTAGTAGGATTTTTCTGACATTTACTCAGTTTCCTTCTACAGCAAAAGCCATGGTTCACAGAGAACATACAGAGCATCAAAGGGATCTCATTGTTGAAAGGTATCAGTCAGGAGAAGGGTTCAAAAAAATTTCCGCAGCATTGGATATACCATGGAACACAGTGAAGACAGCCATCAAAAAGTGGAGAAAATATGGGACAACAGTGATGTTGCAAAGAACTGGACATCCCTCCAAAACTGATGAAAAGTCAAGAAGAAAACTGGTCAGGGAGGCTGCCAAGAGACCTACAGCAACACTCAAGGAGCTGCAGGAATTTCTGGCAAGTACTGATTGTATACTACATGTGACAACAATCTCCTGTACTACGGGGTAGGGTTGCAAGATTGAAGCCTTTTATTGCACAGAAAAACATCCAGGCCTGGCCAAAATTTGCAAAACAATACATAGTCTCCCAAAAGCATGTGGGGAAATGTGTTAGTCTGAGACCAAGGTAGAACGTTTTGGCCACAATTCCAAAAGGTACATTTGGCGCAAAAACAACATTTTGCGTCACCAAACAAGCACCATCCCCACAGTGAAGCATGGTGGTGGCAGTATCATGCTTTGGGGTTGCTTTTCTTCAACTATAACTGGGGCTTTAGTCAAGGTGGAGGGAATTATGAACAGTTCCAAATACCAGTCACTTTTGGCCCAAAACCTTCAGGCATTGCTAGAAAGCTGAAGATTAAGAGAAATTTCACCTTTCAACACAACAATGACTCCAAGCATACATCCAAATCAACAAAAGAATGACTTCACTAGAAGAGAAAAGTTTTGGAATGACTCAGCCAGAGCCCAGACCTAAATCCAATAGAAAATCTGTAGGGTGACCTGAAGAGGGCTGTGTACAAGAGATACCCTTGCAATCTGACAGATTTGGAGTGCTTTTGCAAGGAAGAGTGGGCAAATATTGCCAAGTCAAGATGTGCCATGCTGATAAGACTCCTACCCAAGAAGACTGAATGCTGTAATTAAATCAACAGGTGCTTCAACAAAGTATTAGTTTAAGGGTGTGTGCATACACAACAAAATATTAGTTTAAGGGTGTGCACACTTATGCAACCAGCGTATTGTACATTTTTTATATTTTTTCCCCTAACAGATTTTTGTTTTTCCATTGAATTGTACAGGTTATAGGTCACATTAAAGGTGGGGAAAGTTATGAAATTATTTATTGTGGTCTCATTTTTGTTTTACATCACAAAAATCTGGCATTTTAACAGGGTTGTGTATGTACACTTTTTATATCCACTGTAGAAGAAAAATATTTAAAGCGTTTGCTAATGGACGATTGACTCCACTTGCTTTTTTGTATTTTACCATTCCTTGTGACTCTGTTGTATTGTCAAAAATATATTTCAAATTCAATTTTCTAACGTACAACTTTAAAATCAAGCATAGTTCTTGTAATGTTAGCTGTTCCGGAAGGTATGAAAGAAAAACCTTATGCCAAAACTTTTAATTCATTTTCTGTAAACATCTTATAAGTTAAATTAAATATAGCACATTTTAATGTTAACTTCCCCTCCCCTTCCCTCGCTTTTTGTCCATAACTTGAATTGCACCTCTTGGGAGTGAGGCATGAACCATTTGCTGTCCTTTTAGGGAAAAGGGGGGTTAACTACAGAATTGCTAATTAAATTAGATTCACTAGAAACACGAAGTACTACTAGAAGTACTACTGTTGTTACATTGATGAATGTCTACTTGAATTTCTCTTTCAGTTTGAGACTCCAGTATATTTTTACTATGTGCCACAATTATTATTAATAGTAAATGAATCCAATTGATCCAACTTATTTGTAATTTGTTGTTGAACTAAAGAAGCCTGTTTGATTTGTGAACCAGTTTTGTCTTTCTTTTTGTTCAGCAAAAATGCTAGTCCGTTTTCATAAGCATACATGTCTCTATTGTTCTATTAATGTTGTCAAAATCTATCAGCTTTGGCAACACCTTTGCCATTCTTTCTTTTAACTAGTATAGACATCAGATATGAAGTTGTCCTATCTTCTTACTGATGGGTTCGGAGCCGATCCTCTGCTCCAACTCAGCCGTTTTCACAAGCTCGAGGTCAGTTCTTTATCCCATGATGCACTAGTGCTCCAACGCAGATCTCGTTTGCCACGGAAACAGATCGAGAGTTTTCTATGCTAGCTCAGGCTAAGTACAGACTTTTCTAAATATTTTTGTTAAAATTTCATAATTTTCCCTTAGAAAATAGTTTGGAGGTCTTTTATCCTCATTATAATGTGCTGATTGCTGTTCGTTTTGTAAAAAATATAATGTTTTTGTCATAACTCAGGTCTTTGGTTGTTGGGCCTGTTCTTAGTGCTTCAGAGTTAATATTTCTAATAGTAGTTCTTTGCTAGAGTTTGTGTGTTTTTTGCCTCGAAAGACAGTATCTTTGATAGTTCGCTTATTATAGTGTGCAGTGCATGACTTTGTAGTAGAGTTTATATAGGTAGTTAGCATTTCCGTTTATCAGTTAGATAATAGCAGTTAGCCTTATTATACTTGCAGTAGTCCGTTAAATTAGAGGACTCCTTTCTCCTTGCATTCGAAAGGATTGTTGTGTGTGTGTGTTTTTCCCTTCGATTCTAGTGATTACATTTATAGATATTTGTTGTACTATAACCTCGTTTAAATTAGAGCGGTTCAAGCCAATTCTTTCTTTGCTAAATTGATACAAACTTCCTTAAATTTCTAAACAGTCGAAAGACTCAAAACCATTTAGATTCAAGAAGTGTCCTAAGTATGGGCAAAAAATGTCACTAACTGATGGTTACACAGAATGTGTATATTGCTTGGGAGCAATTCATTTGCAGGACTTTTGGGCTATATGTCATTCTTTTAGCTCAAGAGTCCTGCAGGAGAGGAAAAACAAACTGATTTTAAGAGAGCTCCTAAAGTCCTCATTCACTGAAGCCCTTGAACAAGGTGAAAAGGTATTGGCATCTCCAGCCCTCTCGACTAGGTCCTCAAGAAGTGTTTCTGATTTGGATGTAGATCTTGTTGTGCAGAGTCTGCGAAAGACACTGGTGATAGCAAAATTGTTATTGGAATAGACTCTTAGGGCTTCAGAACCAGCTGGGCCTTTCCCCTCTTCTTTGATTCCTCCTCCGACCTGACCAGTGGTCTTGGAGCCGGAATGTGTGGAGCCAGTGGTGACTGGTTTGTTGGAGCCGAGACCTACCCCAGGTTCTTTGGCTCTGACTACTTCGGTGCCGTCCGTGGAGTCTAGGGGCTGACTATCACCAGTCGGGTCCAGGGGGTTGAGTGGAGCCGATATTTTGTTGGATCTGACTCTTCCTCTTGGACCCTTGTCTCATGTGAACTCTGCCCCTACCTTAGCTTCAGAGCCTGCTCCTCTGGTGCTGGGGGTGTCCATCGGTTCCTCGGAACTGGAGGGTTCCTCATTCCAGAGGAGTGGAGCCTTTGAGGCTATGAAGAGAGCTGTGTCCTCAAAGACAGCCTCACCATCTGCTGCACCCATTCCATCCCTTAAAGCATCGGTGTCCGTCTCGGCAGAACAGACTCCAAAAAGGCGTAGAGACCCAGAAATTCAGGAATCTCCAGTGGGTGGTCCCTTGTCTTCTGAGACCTTTCCAGAATACCCTTCTGAAGAGGCTCCTCAAAAGAAAACCTGCAATAGGATGCATTTAGACTCCCCACAGGAGTCCCTTACATCAGACATGGACCTTGATGAATCAGAAGGGTCCCCACGGACGCCCTCTGAGGATGTCTCCTTTGCAGATATCATAGAGATCCTAAAGCAGAGAGGCAGCTGGAAGTCCATTAACCCTACTGAAGAGGAGTCTGTGTACCTGAAGGCTTTCGGGTCTCTACCTTCCACCTTTTGGGTGTCTCCGCCTTTCGATGAGCTCTTGGAGTTACTTTGTCAAAAGGTGTGGGAGTCTCCAGTCACAGCGGAGACCGTCCCTAGGAGGCCGAATAAGTTCGTAACCAGTCCGCAAGACAAAAGTTTTCCAACAAAAGGTGTTCCAGTGGATGCTATGGTGGTGGCAGTGGCCACTAAAAAGGAATTATTGAAAACCTCCTCATCTGTTCATCCACCGAATAAGGATTCATGGACGATGGACAGATATGGAAAGCGCATGTTTTCATCAGTGGCCTTCACACTCGGGTCCCTGAACTACTTAACCCATTTTACTAGATTGCAGAGAGATCTCATTAAAGAGCTAGGAGATGCTCTTCAGGGTTCAATAGCTGAGGGGATAACAGAGAAAGTATCATCCCAGCTCTCCACCCTTAACTCCCTAGTTAACTCATCCATGAGGCTTATCTCTTATGTAGCCGATGGAGCAAGTAGGTCAGCATCTTCAGGAATCACACTTGGGAGACATTCCTGGATGCCCCTCTGTAATTTCATGGAACCCTTCAAGTCATCCTTCATAAACACCCCCTTTGATGGCTCATCCCTTTTCAGACTGAAAGTAAAAGAAACATTAACCAGGTGTGAACTGGAGGGAAAGAATGTCTTTCTGCTGTGGGAGTACATTTTTCTATCCCTTCCAGACCCTATCCCAAAGGTCAAAAGGGGGGAAAGATGTAGTTCGGAAATCACAGAGAGTTTTTCCTGAAACACATGTTGAATCCTCCTTCAGGGGCAGAGGAGTAGGAAATAACAGAAGATGCCGCCAATGTGGCAGAGGGGGTCTGCAGAACCAGGATGACCGGGAATCTTTTTCCGGAAAACCCTTTCAGTGCTCCTGAGAGGAGGCCTGTCTGTCCCACTCTGGAGGTAGTCTGGGGATGCTTATCGTTGCACCCACTCACCTAGCTAAAAATTACAAAAGACTCATGGGTGCAAAAAATCATATCCAGGGGTTACTCTATACCCTTTTCAATCCCACCTTTCCCAAACAAAAGGATTTCAGATGTTCCACCTAATCAAAGGGATCAAGCAACCATAGAAATTCAAAAAAAGTTGCTAAAAAAAGAGCCAACCAATCAGTCCTCGCAGACCAAGTAGGATCTGGAACTTACTCAAGGTTCTTTTTAGTTCCAAAGAAAACGGGGGACTGGAGACCTGTACTGGATCTCAGCAGACTAAACAAGTCAGTGAAGAAGACAAAGTTCCGGACTGTCACGTTGCAGTCAATACTTCCCTTTCTAGGTAAAGACCATTGGATGTGCTCTATAGACCTTCAGGATGCATACTACCATATAAAAATGGACAGACCATCCAGGAGGCACCTGCGCTTTTGTCTGGGAGCCAGTTACTATCAATCTTGAGTCCTGCCCTTTGGCCTCACTACAGCCCCCAGAGTGTTCACCAGATGTATGGCGGTAGTCGCGATTCACATGAGATGGCTAGGATTCCAGGTGTTTCCATACTTAGATGACTGGTTCCTAACCGCCACCACCAAGCAGCTACTACTTCAGGCAAGGAACACAATGTTACAGCTATTTGCAGAGTTAGGAATTACTGTCAGTTGCATAAAATCTGCCTTATTGCCATCTCAACATACCGTTTTTATAGGAGCAGAGCTAAACACAAACACAATGATTGTAAAACTTCCAGAAGAGAGGATTCAGTTCCTATGAAAATGGGTGCTGAATCTCCTGCACAAAACAAAAGCTCAAGCCAGAGAGGTTCTGAAGGTTCTAGGCACAATGGTAGCTTCCATCACAATAGTTCCTATGGTGCGCATGCATATGAGGATCTTACAGTGGCTTCTTTTTGTCTAATGGTCAATACAAACACTCCCAATGTCCCACAAAATAACCCTGATGCCAGCTTGCAAAAAGGATCTATTTTGGTGGCTTCATTTAGACCAGGTAACGATAGGGAAACCCTTTATTCCTCGTGTGCCCCTAGCCACAGTGAACATGGACACTTCCCAGATAATAGGGTGGGGGGGCATTATCTGGGAAGAACAGCCCAAGGCAAGTGAAAGAAACATGAGATTCACTTGCACATCAGTGTTCTGGAGATGAGTGGTGCTTCTAACATTACAGGCATTCCAAGACTCTCTACCTGTAGGAATAATTGCAGTTCAGACAGACAATATGTCAGTGGTATGGTACATAAACAAACCAGGAGGAACCAGATCTTATCCCCTATGTCAAGAGGCCCTGAGAGTATGGCAATGGGTGACATCTTCCCAACGCTTTCTAATAGCAACGCACATCCCAGGGAAATCTAATGTGAATGCGGACAAACTCAGCAGACATATACTGATGCCACACTGTGGTCCGTCAAACAAGAAGTAGCGGAGAGCATTTTCTGCAGATGGGGCCAGACTTGCTGCGACCTTTTTGCCATGTCCACAAACACAAAATGCAGTGACTATTTTGCCCTGATTCCCCCTCAGGGAAAGTCCCCGAGGGATGCAGTCGTACACGATTAGCCCCTGGATCTCCTGTACACCTTTCCTCCCTTTCCGTCAATACCCAAAGTCATTCAGAAAGCCAAATTGTTGGGAAGGACCTTAATTCTGATAGCCCCTTACTGGCCTCGTCAAATTTAGTTCCCCTTCCTACAACCGTATCTTCAAGAGGAACCTTGGATCCTGGACCCAGTACTGGATCTTCTGATACATTCTTCAGGGGTTCTTCACCCCCTCCACTCAAATCCTTCCAGTTGACAGCTTGGCTGCTCCAATTCCAAACATAGCCAGGTTACAAAATCTTTCATCGCCCACTCAGCACATTTTGATATCTTCCCATAAGAGAAAATGATATCTTAGCGAATGGAAAAGATTCTCATTTTAGGGCCTACAGAATAAGATTGACCCCTTTTTCGCATCTCTTTCTTCTATCCTAGAATTCCTAACAAAGCTTTTTGAAGAAGGTGCAGCGGCTGCTACTATCAGGGTGCAATTAGCAGCAATTTCAAAATTTTATCTAGGGGAAAACGGACCAAACATTGTCAGATTGTGCAAAGCATTTCTAAAGGGCACTTATCTCTTAAGGCCACCAATAAAATCTCCACTACCACCATGAAATCTCAATTTTGTCTTATCAAGAATAATTCGTCCACCGTTTGAGCCGGCGTCATCATGTTATCTGAAATTTTTAACTTGGAAAACCATCTTCGTAGTAGCCATCACCTCATCCAGAAGGGTATTAGAACTGCAAGCACTGTCAATCAACCCCTCATATCTAGTGTTTCACTATGTACTAATCCATCTTTCCTACCAAAGGTATGTTCAGAATCAAACTTAAATCAGACCATTGAGTTGCCAGTATTTTTTCACGTATGACAATAAGGCAGAATACATGCTACACCAACTTGATGTGCATAGACGGTTATGTTTCTATTTACATAGAACAAAGGAATTTAGGAAGACAGATCAACTTTTTGTGTCTTTCTCAAATGTCAAAAAGGGTACACCAGTAGCAAAAGCCACTCTGTCCAGATGGCTATCAGACTGTATTTCCTTTACTTATAATTTGCTGAATAAAGACGTTCCAAGTAAAATAAAGGCTCATTCAACTAGAGCAATTGCCACTTCTTCAGCCTTTCATGCCAAAGTGTCTATAGATACCATTTGTGCAGCAGCCACATGGGCAACTCCCCATACCTTATTACTCATTACAAAGTGGATACAGCCTCCAGGGGTAGGATATCTTTTGGGTCCTCTGTGTTGAAGAATATACTCCCTTGAGCCACCCAGGAATAATGGTGCTAAGGACGCTGTCCCATCAGTAAGAATGAATGTGAGATAGGACAACTTCACATAAAGAAGTTATATTTTTACCACAACATTCCATGTGAGTTGTCCATCTCGCTTTTCATTCTTACATCCCTCCCTCCAACTTCTAGCCTGTAACTTCTAGGGGATCTAGGCTTTATTCAATTTGGACACTTTTTTGACTTGACCCGTTTCAATTGCATATTCCACAGATACATATATGTATGTAGTCTTTATTTGTAGACTAATCTTTTTCTTGGATGCAAACAAGATCTGAGTTGGAGCACTAGTGCATCATGGGATAGGGAATTAGCCTCAAGCTAGCTGGCGACCTCAAGCTTGTGAAAACAGCCGAGTTGGAGCAGTGGATCTGCACCGAACCCATCAGTAAGAATGAATAGCACCGAACCCATCAGTAAGAATGAATAGCGAGATGGACAACTCGCATGGAACGTTATGGTAAGAACAGAACTTCTTTTTCATAATCGTGGTTTAGAACCAAAATGGGTCTGTATGAGGCTGGGTCTGGAGGGTCTTTGCCATCTTTAGGTAACGCAGCCACCACAGCTTTCTTCCAAGATGTTGGTGCTTCTCATCCTTTTAAAATACTGTTAAAATCTTCCAGATCTTTAACATTTTTTCCCTCCTAATTTCCAAACTTCCACAAGAATACCATCTGTTTCTGGAGACTTTCCTGAAGGTTTATTATAAATCACTGTTTTATCTCATGAACTTCCATCTTATCTGTTAGTAGTTGAACCTCATCTACCTCTAACCATGACATAATTAAGTCTTTCATAAATATTTTCAGTTGTACTCCTCTTGATTTCCTGGATGTGTGTCAAAGCTTTCAATTAAATGGACATGTTCTTGTGAAATATAATTTCTATCTAGTCTAGCCCAGTTATTGTACATTGAGGAATAATATGTACATTTTTGTCAGGTTCCTTCTGCTGAAATATTCCATACAAACTATTTTCATAAATTTCTTCACATTTCTTTAGAAATTTGCCTCTCTTGTTATATTGTCCTTTCTAGGTCCCCCTGATACATTTTAGCTATTGCAAATCAAACTCCATTCCCCATCTGTAAATAATATTCTCTGCCAAAAGCTTATCATTTCTCCCAAATTTTTTTTAAGCTCCATAATAGCAGTTTTTTGTGGAATATAAATGCATGCCATTGTAATCCCCTTTCCTTGCCAATAGCGCCTTACTATCACACGTCTATCATTTTTGTCTTTTTTCCCCCTCATCTATCAATATTGGGGCACCTTTATCAATTAGTATAATTATTCCCCTTTTCCTCTGTCCCTGATATTCTACTGAATGTTCGTTCTGAAATCATTTGTTTGTCCACTTCAAACGCTTATTTATTTCCAAATGTGTCTACAGCATTGCTGTGTGCACTATGCATTTCTTAATATTATTTGATACAGTTTCCTTTTTATCTGTAAGTAACTGTAAGGCCATTCACGTTCCAGATTATATGGACAGCATAGTCATCATGATAAAAAGCTATTGTTCCCACCTATTATACATAAGTTTTATGTTACATGCATAAACTAATGTTTTGTATGCTAATCTTTTGTGCAGTTGTTTCTCCTTGTCTCCATTTTGAACCCATGTCACATCTTCAAGACTTCAGATTTTGTCTGGGGATTTTCATTAAAACAAGAACACTCCATCCCCTATTAACTTGGAACAAACACACAAGACTATGCACATCTTCAAAACATGAAGTTTAACCCTCCAGAAGGGAACAGTTGCCCCAAATTGACATCTGCACCTACAGGCATTATCTAACCTAAAATTAAGGATGATATGTAGTCCAACCTCGCCTACATTCTTACCCGTGGGTTCGGAGCCGAATGTCTGCTCCGACTCGGCCATACTTTAGCTCGAAGTCTTTCAATTGGCTAGGCTAAGATGGTATCCCATGCTGCACTGCTCTCTATCCCCAGATCTCATTTGCCGCTCATGTAGCTCGGACGTGGCCTCTCTCTTGGCTGTGGCTAAGTACTCTTTTTCTTCTTTAAAGCAGAGAAGTTTTTGCAAAAAAAGCTATTTTCATAGCTGTTTGTGTTTGTATCTTTGAACTGTGTTTGTGGAAAAGTTTTTCTCGTTTAGCTTGTTCTTGTGGTATCCCACTAGCTGTTTCCAGCGGGCTAGGCCCGTTTCAGTTAGAGGACCTAGTCTGTCCCCTCGCTTACCTTGTGTGCTAACTTTACTTCCCTTGGGCTAAGACTGTTTAAATTAGAGGAATTAGTCCTCCCTCTTGTACTTGTGTTGTAGGACCATTTAAGTTAGAGGTCTTTGTGGTGTACTGTCCGTTTCTTCTGTTCCCGCGCTTGCGGTTGATCGACCGTTGGTCTGGTTGTTGGGTTAGTTACTCGGTTTTGTAGTGACTATGTCTAAAGATACTAAGGAGCATAAGCCCTCGGGCTTTAAGAAGTGCACGAAGTGCAGTTATAAGATGTCAATCACTGATGGACACTCTGTGTGTACTGTCTAGGAGCGATTCACCTCCAGGAATCGTGTAGTTTTTGTCATGCTTTTAGCCCGCGTGTTCTTCAGGAAAGGAAGAGCAAATTGATTTTGAAGGGACTTCTGAAACCCTCCTTCGAGGAGGGTTTGGAGAGTGCTTCCAGCTTTAAGTCTTCTCCATCAAAAGTTAAATCTTCCAAGGCTAAAAAGCGATCCCCGGCTCCATCAGTATCATCAGAGCCACTGGAAAAAACTGCTAAATCTTCGACATCCTCAGCTCCATTGTCCTCGGGGCTGCAGGAAGTGTCAGTGTCTATGGAACCTGCTTCAGCTCCTATTTTTCTCGGAGCCTGTTCGGAGCCGGTCGCCTAGCATTAGGCCGGTATCTCCTCCTCACAGGTCTCCCTCAGAGAGGAGGTCTCGATCTCCTTCCCTATCCTCCAAATCCTCCAGGACCTTATCGGATGTGGATGTCGATAGAGTGATGCAGAGACTTCTTCAGTCACCGGTATTGGCTAAATTGTTTTCAGCTCCAACCCAGTTGGCTCCAGAGCCGGTCCCTCTATCTACATACATACTTCCTCCTCTGAGCGCATCTCAGCTTTCGGAGCCGGAGTGTTCGGCTCCGTTTGATGTCCCTACATCAGTTCTGACAGCCCCCCCTGGCTTATCAGTTCTGACATCCGCTCCGACCCCGTCGGCGCCATCCACAGGGTTCAGGACTCAGGATTCCTCGGTCGGACCAGAGGGAGAGGCTTCGGGACACCTCTCTGCTCCTAGTCTCCCTCTCGGTGCTTCGGCGTGGGGAAGCCTGACTCCTGTCTCGGCTTTGGACCTGGTCCCTTCTGATCCGAGGTCTTCCATGGCTGGTTGATCTTCAGACCTGGGAGGACCAGCTTTCGAGGCCATGCGGAGCGCACTGGCCAGGTCGCCAGCGGCATTATACGGTTCAGTCACTCTGTCCCCTATAGCACAGGTCTCTGACCACCCTCTGTCTCTTAACAGCAGAGCCCCAAGGCCTCAGGGTACCCCCACGAGTGATCCCCATATTTCTGAGGGCCCCTCAGAGTTTTTGCCTGAGGAGCCACCCAGAAAGAGAGCGTGCAAGAGGAAGCACATAGATTCCCAAGATGTATCTCTCATCAGACACGACCTCGAGGAATCGGAGGGGGTACCCTAAGTCATCCTCTGAGAATGTTTCTTTCTCTGACATCCTAGAGATTTTGAAGAAAAGAGGTGAGTGGCCATCCAAAGCCCCCTCCGAAGAGGAGTTGGTGTTCCTGAAGGCCTTTGGTGCTCAGCCCTCTGCCTACTGGGTGTCTCCACCCTTCGAGCTTCTGGATCTGGTTTGTCGAAGGGTGTGGAAAACCCCTGACTCTGTGGAACCAGTCCCCAGGAGACCCAATACATTTTTGTCTGCCCCTTCTGATAAGGAATTTTTATCCAATGGAGTCCCTGTGAATGCCATGGTGGTGGCATGGTGGCAGCGGCCACCAAGAAGTAATTGGCTGAGACATCTTCCACCGTCCATCCCCCTAACAAGGAGTCTAGGACTATGGACGGGCACGGGAAGCATATGTTTTCTTCAGCTACCTTTATTTTGCGGTCACTGAATTACTTATCACACTTTACACAGCTCCAGAGAGATCTAAAGGAGCTTGGAGATACTCTAACGGGTAACTTTTCTGAGGCGGTGGATCAAAGTCAACGCTCAGATGTCTACCCTCAATTCTATTGCGAACTCCTCCATGAGGCTGATCTCTCACACAGCTGAGGGAGCGAGTAGGGCAGCAAATTCAGGAATCGTTCTTAGGAGACATGCCTGGATGCGCCTTTGTCATTTTGCGGAGGCCTTCGTCTACATTCACCGATGCCCTGTTTGATGGTTCCTCTTTGTTCGGAACCAAGGTGAAAGACACTCTCGCTAGGTGCGAGCAAGAGGGAAAAACTCTCTGCCGTAGGAGTCCATTTTTCCCTTCCCTCTAGGCCTTATCCCAAGGCCCAGAGGGGTGGGAAGATGTGGCTCAAGAAATCGGAGTTTTTTTCCTGATGCACAAAGTGAGTCCCCCTCCAGAGGCAGGGGAGGGGGTTGTTATTCAGGTAGATGCCACCCTAGGGGCAGAGGAGGCCCTTGTAACTTGGGAGACCGTGATTCCTTTCATGGTTCTCCCTAACACCGCTCCTGATGGGAGGCCTGACTGTGCATTTCCGTAGCCAGTCGGGGGTCTCATCTCACTATACCCGGAGGCCTGGCAAGGTATCACCCAGGACCAATGGGTTCTACGAATAATTTCCAGAGGATATATCATTCCCTTCTCATCAACTCCCCCTCCAATCAAGAAAATCCCAGATGTTCCACCCAGTCAAAGGGATTCCGCAGCTTCAGAGGTTTCAAAGCTGCTAGAAAAAGGAGCCATCCAACATATCCCCTCAGACCAGATCGGATTAGAGACTTACTCCAGATTCTTTTTGGTGCCAAAAAGGACAGGGGACCCGAGACCCATTTTGGATCTCATTCGATTGAACACCTATGTACAAAAGTCCAAGTTTTGAATGGTCACATTGCAGTCTGTTCTCCCATTGCTGGGAAAAGAAGTGTGGATGTGCTCCATCGACCTCAAGGATGCTTACTACCACATAAAGATGGACAGGGCATCCAGAAGTCACCTACGCTTCCGGCTGGGAGCCAGTCACTTTCAGTTTTGAGCCCTGCCCTTTGGTCTCATCACAGCCCCCAGGGTGTTTACCAAATGCATGGCAGTGGTGACTGCTCACTTGAAACATCAGGGATTCCAAGTGTTTCCATACCTGGATGACTGGCTCCTTACTGCCACCACCAGGCATCTGCTACTTCAGACCAGAGACACTACTATCAACCTATGTCAACAGTTGGGCATCACCCTGAACTGGGAAAAATCTACCTTGTTGCCCTCGCAGCATGTCACCTTTATAGGCACCAAATTAGACACCATGCTCATGCGGGCATTTCTACCACAGGAAAGAATCAGTCTTACAACAGATTTACGCCTTGCTCCCTCTGAGAAGAGTGAAGGCAAGATTGGCCCTCCAATTGTTGGGGACGATGGCTGGTACGATTATGTTCCCCTGGCAAGGTTACATATGAGGCTCCTTCAGTGGCTATTCTTCACCCAGTGGTCTCTTCAACGTCTTCCACTTTCTCACCCCATTTTGCTCACAGACAGACAGGTTCTGAAAGGATCTCAGTTGGTGGCTTCACACTGACAACCTCAATGCAGGAAAACCCTTCATTCCTTCGCTTCCGGTTGCCACAGTGACCACGGATGCTTCCCAGATAGGGTGGGGGGCATTATCTAGGCAAGACAGTCCAAGGCACGTGGCAAGAGCATGAGATGCATCTGCATATCAGTCTCCTGGAGATGAGAGCAGTGCTACTAGCGTTGCAAGCTCTTCAGAGCTTTCTTCCTCTCGGGACTATTGCAATCCACTCAGACAATATGTCGGTGGTATGGTATCTGAACAAACAGGGCAGAACCAAGTCGTATCCCCTTTGCAGAGAGGCCATGCGAGTGTGGCAGTGGGCAGCGTCTTCCCAATGTTTTTTTGGTTACTACGCACATTCCGGGGAAGTCCAATGTGATCGCAGACAGGCTAAGCAGAGCTATTCTGATGCCTCACGAGTGGTTCCTGAACTGTCAAGTTTCGGAGCAGATTTTCCGCAGGTGGGGCCAGCCTTACTGCGACCTTTTTGCCAGCCCCCTCAATGCCAAATGCAGCAGCTACTTCACCCTTATCCCCCCACAGGGGGAGTCACCCAGGGATGCTCTAGTCCACGATTGGCCCTCCAGTCTACTATATGCCTTTCCTCTGGTTCCTTTGCTGTCAAAGGTTATTCAGAAAGCGCAATCCTTGGGAAGCAAAATTATTCTGATTGCTCCACACACTGGCCTCGTTAAATTTGGTTCCCCTTTCTCCATCCCTATCTCATGGATGCTCCTTGGATTCTGGACCCACAACCAGACTTACTGACTCACATGTTAGGGCAGCTCCATCCCTCTCTTCGGACCCCCCCCCCCCCGGTTGACAGCTTGGCAACTCCACTTCCGTCATTAGTTAGGCTTCACCATTTTTTGCCAGATGTGGTTTATATTCTATCTTCCTCTCATAAGCCTTCGACCGGGAAGATTTATTACAGCAAATGGAAGAAATTTTACATCTGGGCACATGCCAAATAGATTGACCCTTACACAGCTCCAATCTCATCCGTATTGGAGTTCTTTTCTATGCTTTTCAACCGGGGATCAGCTACCGTAACCATTAAAGTCCAGTTGGCGGCGATTTCTACCTTTCACGTCGCAGACAAACCTCATCTAATGGCACATAAACTCTGTAAGGCTTTCCTGAAAGGCATTTTGTTGCTTCGTCCTCCTGTCTCTGAACCGGTTATGCCTTGGGACTTAAACTTTGTTCTACAGGGTCTTACTTCACCCCCCTTTGAGCCTGCAGCCACTTGTGATTTAAAATTCTTAACTTGGAAAACTGTCTTTTTGGTAGCCATCATGTCAGCCAGACGTGTTTCAGAGCTTCAAGCTTTATCAATTAAACCACCTTATTTGATTTTTCATAAGGACAGGGTTTCTCTTAGACCGAATCCTTCCTTTCTTCCCAAAGTAGCATCCGTTAGTAACCTTAACCAATCCATTGAATTACCAGTGTTTTTTCCTCAGTTCTCGAACAAGGCAGAATTCAAATTTCATCAGTTGGATGTGCACAGACAATTATGATTTTATTTGCACAGAATGAAGCACCTCAGAAAATCTGATCAGTTTGTTTCATTTTCGGAAAACAGAATTGGGTCTCCTAAAGTCACATTGTCCAGGTGGATTTCCAGTTGTATTTCTTTCATTTATACTTCAGGGGGAAGAGATTTACCGTTCCGAGTGAAGGCTTACTCTACCCGGTCTGTATCTACGTCTACAGCTTTTCAGGCCAGATGGTCTATGGATGATATTTGTGCTGTGGCTACGTGGGCATCTCCTCACACCGTTGTTACTCATTACAAGTTAGATGTGGTATCTAGAGGCAGGTTTTCCTTTGGTTCCATAGTGCTCAGGAGTATTTTCCACTGAGCCTCCCAGGATTTAGGTGCTGGGGACAAACCCACGGGTAAGAATGTGAGGCGAGATGGACTACATGCATGGAATGTTATGGTGAGTACATAACTTCTTGTTATCCATGCTAAAGCACATGCTAGAGCCTGTGTTCCCACTTTCACTGATAGCTATCTTGTTCTTTTCTTATTTCTCTTCCCCTCCCAAATATGAAAAACTGCTTGTATGCTTTCAGAAAACATTACATTTTAGCCCTAAGATAAAGTGCACTGGCTAGCTTTAAATAAAACTAAATTGTACACTGTTCTATTAACTGCATTAAAGTATTAAGGCAGCTTGGGAGGTTCATAGGCAGGTACTAAGCTATCGTCCCTGGGGCCTATATAAGCCTAGCCAAAAATATTACCTGGCTTTTGCCACCGAAGAAAATTATTTTCCTGTGCCCATGTCAAGCAGTGCTGCAGAAGTGATCCCCGGGGTGAATTTTCTATTTCCCATCCAGTTGTCAAGGTTTTTCTTAGAGGGTCAATGAGGAGCTCTGCTTGACATGAACGGGTAGTTTGTTCCAGAGTATGGGAAGTCTCTGGGACAGGAATCTATCCCTCCAGCATGTTCTGTTTACTATGGTGACAAGGTTTAGCTCCCTGGAGCATGTGGTTCGGAGAGATTGGGACTTCTTTAAGTGTAGCGTGTCCCAACAGTTCTGGGTTTGTCAAAGCTTTGTATGTTGGGCAGAGATCGCCTCTGATTAGTTGATATGCAACAGAGTAGAGCTGGAGTTTTTTGAGACTGTCTGCGTATGGCATCTGTTTGAGGCCGGTAATCCTCTTAGTGAGGTATTTCTTTGGCCTTTCCAATTGTTGTAGGTGTCTTGAGATACATGCTAAATGGGGCATTGTACTCTGTAATGGGTCTGATGAGGGATGAGTAGAGAGGAACAATGACCTCCTTTTTTCTGGAGGAAAACCCTTTTGTGATGAGGTGTACCACGTAGAAGGATTGCCTGACTACTGTGGCGATGTGGTTATCAAAGGAGAGACTGACTGTCCACCTGTGTCCCAAGGTCTCATCACACTTTCAGTGTTTAGTGAGCTACTGCCTATGTGGTAGTTTATGGGTACTGTTTTTTTCCCAAAGGGGATGACAATACACTTCTTGGCATTGAGCTTGACGCCATGACTTTGACACCAAGCATCTGTCTCTGTGAGGCCCTTTTGTAGAATGTCTACATCATTAGGTGCTTCTGTTATGTCTCTCAGTTTGCAGTCATCTGCAAACTTTGTTAGCCAAAGACCTTCTGTGTTGGCCTGCACTTCAGAGAAGTAGATGCCGAACAGGAGAGAACCCAGGACCGAACCCTGTGGTACGCCACTCGTCACTGGTCTGAAGTTGGACTTGGAGTTGGCTACTTTTACTGTGTGTGTTCTGTCAGTATGCCAGTTGGCCACCCATCTTGTGACATAGCTACTTTTACTGTGTGTGTTCTGTCAGTATGCCAGTTGGCCACCCATCTTGTGACATAGGGATTTATGCCCAGTTTAGTGAGTTTATCTATAATTCCAGAGTGGGGGATGGTATCGAAAGCCTTGGTGAGGACAAGATAGGCTGTTATTTATTCACTTCCCATAATTTCAAACTTAATTTTTTCATCAAACTGCTTGCCATTTACCTTTAAAATGTGCATTTCCCTCTTTAAAGAATGCTGAGAACTTTCAAGATTAATTTCTTGCATCTGCAGACAGCTGGTAACCATGTAAAAGTACTCTGCGATGAATCTTTGTAAATTTGAGCTGTAGTCTTCTCGACTCCTAGTGAATATTTGCAAAAATAAGCTTAGCATTTTCACTTCTTTTATCATATTCTTATTTTTAAAGCCTACATGCTTACAAAAATCTGTTTGTAGTTTAAACCAAGGGCAATAATCTAGACCTGATGCACCCTTGTAAAAATAAGAGAAAATATCTTAATTCTACAAAGATATATATATATATATATATATATATATATATATATATATATATATATATATATATATTTATCATTTGTTGACCGGGAAAGTCCGACTAGGTTCCACAGAGCCTGTTTTCAGCGGAGGCCCGGGGAGAAATGCTCCAGATGCATGTCTATGGAATGTGGGAGGAAACCCACGTGAACACAGGGAGAACATGCAAACTCCACACAGAAGGCACCCCAGCCGAGAATCGAACCGGAGAACCTCTTGCTGTGAGGTGACAATGTTAACCACTGCACCACTGTGCCGCCCATTTATACATATATATAAAAAATCAGTGCACTTTATACCTCACCCCCGCAGCCCAAGAACACTGCAGAGTAATAAACTTTCTTTCGTCCAACCTTAATTTTCTTGTTAATACTATAAAGCCTATCTTCTTAAAACTAAAAAAAAAACTCCTTGAACATGTCTACTTGCTGGACCACTTAATGTTGCATGTTTCCTCCAACCATACCTCTCAACCTCTTGGCACAAGAAATCTGGGCAAAGTCAAAAATAATGGGAAGACAAAGGCCCAAAATTAAGGACAGTTTTTAATTAATGCTGTTAGACACTTAGTTGCGAAGATTAAAACTCAAATGTCTGTCATTATTTATTCACTTCATTCGTCATTGATTTGCCTGAAAAGTGCACTTTTTATGAGGAACAGTCAAATATGAGACAAAAATCTGGACAGTTGACGGGTGTAGTTTTAGTAACTCGGCTCCTTTTGATTGATCAGTTTTATTTTACTGTAATTTCTGTGGTCATTTTGTGTCGCAATAATGCTCCCTCCTGTTCCCACTTTACTGACATCACAATGACATTTAGGATACCATACTCCCTAAACACCTGCTATTTAGGTGTGTTGGCCAGGCAGTTACTATTTCTGTCTTGTATTTACATGAAAACACAGTTAAGTTAGATAATATCATATTTTTCTAGTAGTATTTTAAGAATAGATGTGTTTTAAGTATTGATCCTTATTCATTTTAGTATAGCTCAAGGAAGGGAAACTGGCAAACAGTTTCCAATCCCAAAACAATACTGAAATAAATAACATAAAAAGCAAATCATATATAAAGTAAAAATAAATAGCATTACAGCTTCTTACCATTGGTCAGATTTGTGTCCATATACTAATATTAAGTTAAGTTTTTCTTGATTTTCTGCTGGAAACTACATACAAGGTTTTTTGCCTGGTCTTGTGAAATGTATGTTAATCCTTATTTGAGGCTACAGTTGTACCCATGTGTGTACAGCAGTTTGGCATATGTCTGTGCTTATTTATTTATTTATTTGTTTGATTGTTTGTTTACTGGGAAATTCCAACTGGACACAGGTCCTTTTTCAGTGGAGGCCCGGCAAGAAAAGCTCCAAAATTTCTAAGTTAACATAACATTTTCCTGGAAGAACACTTACTATTATGTGCCAGTTTTTTTTTTTTCATTGTTTATTTACTTCCTGGTTAGCTATTTTTTTTTTTAACTACTATAAAGTGGTAAAATCCACAACTTGTCACACACAAAAATCAAAATATATATGACCAAACAAAGCCAATCTTGGGTAAAACAAGAATTACCAACACCCAACCATGGGTTATTATAGCAATAACCCACGCCTGGGTGTGGGTAATGCTAAATTTACCAATGGTTGGCGTGGTTCGCCCTCGGGACCAAACAAAGCCAACCGTGGGTAAATTTAGCATTACCCACACCCAGAAGTGGGTTATTGCTATTATACCATGACATTATTTAAGAAAAGAAACTATTACTTTTCTTAAATAATGGCATAGTATAATGCCTGTTTACTGCCCTTCCGCAGATGTCTGGCATCCGCGGCAGTTCTGATGTACTGCGCAGTACATCAGAGCTGTGGGCAAAAGCAACGGAGAAAGCAAGATCTCCGTTGCTTTTTTTTAGTGTCTCGCTATGTTAAATGAGTTTAACATAGCAAGACAGTTTTAAAATAAGCAACGGAGATGTCCGTTGCTTATTTTAAAACTGTCTTGCTATGTTAAACTCATTTAACATAGCGAGACACTAAAAAAAAAGCAACTGAGATCTTGCTTTCTCCGTTTAACATTGTCGCTATGTTAAATGGGTTTAACATAGCGAGACAGCTTTAAAATAAGCAACGGAGATCTCTGTTGCTTATTTTAAAGCTGTCTCGCTATGTTAAACCCATTTAACATAGCGAGACAGTGTTTTAAAAAAACGAGTTATACTAATGGAAAAAAGTCCGGGCGACCGGACCTTTTTCCATTAGTATAACTCTATTTACAACGGGCACGCTGGCCAATCAGCGTGCACGTTTTGGGGGGGTCATGGTATAATATACAGTATAATATGTGGAAAACTTTTAAGTACTGTTGGTCCATAAAGGAGATGATAGATTTAACTTCTGACTAGTATGGATTAGTTAGTTTGGCATCAACTATTGTAACATTTATCCAGAGAATATTGTGGTGTAAATGTTTATAATATATAACTAATGTAGATATTGAGCTAACAAAGCATGGTCTTCTTGAATGGTTGTCCTGTTTTAGTAAGCTTATATGTGGGGTATGGAGTTTACTTTATTTCTACAGCTGACTTGCTGACACCCAGCTTGCTTACAGTAGTGACTCCCACCCGTACCATTCCAGGAAAAAGTAATTTGAACCTAGTTTAAAGCATTTTTGTAGGGGAGCTGCTTTCCCCTCCTGATGTGGTGGCTTTGCTGCCATCCTCTGAATGTTTAAATACACTAGCTTTGATATTGCTCCATCCTGGAGAAAAATAAATACATTGGAGGTATTCAGAAACAGTGTACATCATTACACAAAACAGCGAGTTGAACAGTGACACACTGGGAAGGGATGATATGGGAAGGGATGATATACAGACAAACACAAGACCACACTACTGAGGAAATACCATGGTATGCAAATAACAGCATTCATGCTAAGGAAAGCCATCACATTTCCAAATGATAAATCCAAACATGACAGAGTGATTCAGAAAAATATAAATATGAGAGAGACTGCAATCGTCTCTTCTGATTATCAGGATTTGCTGGTGTACAGAATCTTTGCTCACATGCTAGGGGGCGCATCAGTATTAGCAGGATGTGTATTAATGACCACCTTTTGAAGCCAGTGTCTGCACTGCTGTGCATAGTCACTCACTCCATCACATTCTGGTCCATCAGCAGCTAACATACCATCTCCTCCATAACCAAGTCTTTAACTACTTCTAGGTGGGCAGACACATCATACAGGAATTCGTAGACCTACATCACCCACACATGGAATCAAGGCAGATGCATGGAATGTCTATAGGTTCATAGGTAAGTACTATGGTAGCTGCCCTTGTGGACCATTTTAAGCTTAGCCAGTTTCCCTTTTGGAGAATCAAACCCTGTATGTCTTGTCTGGGAGCTAAACACCTTATGCCAGAGCCAGCCGTTATCCCAGTCGAAGTAAAGGTTTGTACATCTTTAACCATTTTTGCTATGGAGACCTTTCAGCATCCAACAGGGGACATGTTAGGAGTTTCAAAGGTCTTGTGCTATAAATCCTATAGCATTTCCTTGGAAGTGATGCTACAACATATGAAGGAGAATGCTTGGCTTCTATAGACAGCAGATGAGAGAATCAAAACTATGTGGCCATTCTATGTCCTAGCTTATTTTGCTGAAGTTGGGGGGGGGGTAACTGATTGCACCCATATCGCCATCAGTGCCCTAGCAGCTGCACATGGCATCCAGTATTTCAGCTGCCTGGTGTGGTACAATGGGCAGGGTATTGTATATAATGTGTTTATGTGCCATCCAGCTAGTTTCCAAGATTTCTATATATAGCACACTTGCAGCCTATCCTGGTTGTTTGTATGGTGTTGACTTTCCATGGAGCCTTCTAGATGGTAGTTGCACAGAATGACAGTCAAACTCCTGGATATGCTATTCCCATGGTTTAGGCAGTAGGCAAGTCAGAATGGTGTTCGCTGGTGTGCATTTATGTGTGTGTCTGTGTGTGTTGCGTGTGGACGCGTGTGTGCGTGTCTTTGTGCGTGTGTATATTTTGCAGGTGATGGAGGATATGCCTTGGAACCTGTCAGACTTTGCTATTGATCTTTATGCATAGATAGCTTCATGCATCACACTGTCACAAACATGGAACATTGTTAAACAGATGTTTGGGATTATGATGGCTGGCTTCATGGACACATCTGATGGTGCATTGCAATATGTAGTGGTGACTTGCAATAAGATATTTGTGGTATGTGCTGTTCTACACAAAATGGTTTTAAAAAAGCAGTTACAACTTTGGAACGTTGTAGTCCTGCTGGACAAGCCAGCAGTGGATGGAGGAGGATTCCGGTTAGGAGTCATCAGAGGTACCAGCTGGAGCAGTACACGATGTAATGACAGAGGTAAGCATAATATGTCACCACATTGGCAAAGAGGAGGGTTCTGATCCTTGGCTGTGGTCTGTGAAATTGAGAATCTGGAATAAAACTGATGCGTACATTAACATACCCTGGCTTTCCAATACAGTGCATTGACTGATTTTGCTGTGCATCCTTAGCCGTTACCATACCTACACAGGTCAGATGGCTGAGCAAGACACAGAGTTCTTATCTACAGAGGTTTGTTAGGCATAGTGAAAGTGGAATAACCTATAACATAGATGTGGATGTGGTAGTTACATACATGGCTACAAAGTTTGATGGAGTCAAGGATTGCATCCATTTCTGTTGAGGTGGATCTTCCCTGTTATGGATACTGGCAATGCCTACCATGCAGTCCTACAGTGTCAGCAGTGGAGGAGTGAGCCCTTTCTGATGGATGGTGCAATACTTAAGGTACATATATGGGAACCCTTCTTTGGCCCTTCTCCCATCTGGGGAAGAAGTATATTTTCAGCATCATTGACCATGCAAATGGCTGTGGTTAAGATGTGGTACTCAGAAGGCTGAGAGGGACAGGGATGGCATGGAAATACATGACTCAGCAGAGCTGATCTGGTGGGGAGTCCCTGTGATGAAGCCAGAAGATCTTTGGTCATGAACTTGAGAATAACAATGCTAAGGGATAGAAGTAGTCCTGTACAGAGTGACATTGATGCAATCTCTTGTACATTATGTGCCATCTGTATATGCCAGGCTTGTGACTGCATACTGTACATCTGACCCCTTTCACTGTCACATATCCTCATGTATGCAGCACTGGATGTGGTAGAGCCACCACTGTCATTACTAGGTATGTCTGCCCTAGGTTCTACTATGCCACGTCCCTCTGCATGTATTACAGCATATCATGCTGTCCTTGCAGCACTTGTAGGTTCTCTGAGATCAAGCAGCACATTTAGCATCTTTGACATGGATGGTTTATTTCTCTTCATTGCCCACCCTGAAGGACATTATTAGGCTTAGAAAATTGACTTTATATTGTTTTGTTTTTATTTTATTAGTAGTATTTTTATATATTTTCTAACATTTAAAAGTTGATGTTAGATATGTAATTGTTATTCAGAATATGATCATTATTTAATAACTGAGCAGATGATTCCTATAGTGTAATCACACACACACACACACACACTCAGAAACTCAGACACTCAGACATGCGTGCATGCACATAGACAGTCATACATGCACTTGGATACAGATGCGCACACACACACATGGACATTATTATTATTTTTTTCATGTTCGTTCTTCACAGAGGGTATAATCTTCAAATGCAACCCATGACTGACTCTTAAATTAGGTAATTTTGCATACAGGATGCTGTTCCTGGTGGATGTATTGTTTACTTCATCACTCCCAGTTTCCTAATCTCACAATTTATTTCTGTTTAGACACTTTAAACGTGCAGTACTTTGTTGCAAGGAGTCTGTGAATTGTTAAACTGTTGACTCTCTTTTTTAATGAAGTACTGCATGTTTGAATAAAGTGGTTGCCCATTTTTGTATGTTTTGTGATTCTTATTGAGGAGAGGAAAGAACTTTTTTTTTTTTTTTTTTTTTTTTTCCAGTTCTGACTGTTGTGGGTTAATAGGTTGTACTAGGCTAATGACCTCTAGGGCCTTTTTTAAGCCTAGACATGCATCTCAAATCTCCGACAAGTTCTGGTACCTTTGATAAGTGTAAGCAGGGGTTTGGGAGATGAAACATTTATAAACAAGGTCCTGAGAGATGAACCATTTATAGTCTGCCCATGTGCATTCGAGACATGGGATGAATTTCCTGTTCCCGATCCAATTGTCCAAGTTACAGTTGCATTGAGTTGGGGTGAAACCCTGCTTTACATGGATGGGGAGCCTGTTCTAGAGAGGGGGTGGTCTCTGGGATACATACCTGTCCCTCCAACATGTCCTAGTTGCAAGATTTAAGTCTTTAGAATGGGTAATTCTGGTGCTCTTTGTTTTTCAAGTATGCAGGAGGTCCATCAGGGTGGGATCTGACAACGCCTTCTATGCCAGGCATAGATCTCCCCTCAACAGCCTGTAGGAGACAGAATTTTAGTGAGGAACCTCTCTGGTCATTCAAGTTGTTGGATGTGCCTGGTTAAGTATATACCAAAGGGGGCACTGTACTCCATGATCTCCTTGGACCTAGATACTATTCCTTTACTGTCTGTGTGTCCACAATTCTATGATTACTGCACTGACTCTTGGGGGTATGTTGTCAATATGATAGTTACCAGGGGTGGATGACTTTCCAAATGGTACTATTATGCATTTCTTGGCATTTAGTATTAGTCTATGACTCTGTCACAAGTTATTTTGTCTGTCAGCCCTACCTGGAAACATTACTGTTTAATGGGGGATTCTATGACTGCTCCTAATTTGTAGTCATCTGCAGATTTGGTTATCCAGAAGCCTTTGACATAGACCTTGACTTCAGAGAAGTAAATGCCAAAAGGAGTGATGTCAGGACTAACCCCTGAGGGACTGTTTTATGACTGGCCTCTTTGTAGAAGTTGTCTCCCCATTTCCCAGTTCTAAATTCCTGGGTCCTCTGTGTGAGCCAGTTGGCTATCCATCAGGTGATATAAGGGTTTATACATACCCTCTTGAGTTTATCAACAATACCAGAGTGGGGTATTGTCAAATGTCTTGGCCAGGTCAAGGGAGGCAGTGTGAACTGTTTTGGTCTCATCTATTGCTTTGGTGACCTTGTCAAAGAAGTCTACCAGTTTGATTAAGCCTGACCTGTCCTTGACTAAGCCAGATTGAGTTGGGTCCAGTGTCATTACTAATCATTTCTCTGTCTTTGCATATAAGACTAAGGAGACTTATGGGTCTGTAGTTTCCAGGATCTGTAGATGGCCCACCTTTGTGCAGAGAGGTAATTGTTGCTGTTCTCAATTTGTTAAGCATGAATCTTCTTTTCTGGCTATGGTTAAATAGCAATTCCAGAGGGGATAATGGGTCATGTTTCATGCTATTTAGAAGGCATCCAGGAATATTGTTTGGTGCCATCAAGACAGTCTTCTTGGCCTTAGAGAGAGAGAGAGAGAGAGAGAAAAGCATTGAAGATTAGTTCCCTAGTGACAGTAGCGGGAGGGAGTTATGTGATGGTATTTCCTGAAGGGAGGTTGAGGGAATGGAGGGGTAGAGTTAGAATTTGTATGCCAGTAGGTTTGCTGTATCTTCTGGCTCAGTGTGGATGACTCCATTATCAATGAGCTCTGCATGTAACTCTGTATTGCCTTTGAGGTTGCAGACCTAGCTCAACAATGCCTTGTGGTTGTTCTTGGCCAGGGAGGCCAAGTGTACCTCAGATTTGGTTTTGGTAGACTTTATTTTACCTCTGAGTTGTTCAGTAAAGTTTGATGAGAGTGTTTTTATCCTGCTGGGTGCTGCACCTCCTAATTTTTACCATGATTTTCTTCCTTCTGTTGTAGAGCTTGTTGATGTTGCGATTCCTCCAGGGTGGCTTGTTCTTTTAAGTTCAGTACTTATTCCTGGTGGGTACAGCTGTCTCTATGCAGTTATTAACATACATGTATACAGTTTCTTTGAACAGTTCTACATAGGCAGCAGTGTTCTTGGAGTTTACGGTTTGCATTTAATAGTAGGAAGCTGAAGTTAGAGTAGTTTCTATTCATTCCATGGTTAGCTGAGGTTCATGGTTTTATTTTTACCTCAAAGGGGACCATTTAGTGGTCTGACCTTACTTGAGAGGACATTACACTAAGGGTTGTTCAGCAATCTCTTATATTATTGAGAACCAGATTTAGTATGTTTGCACCCCTGATTAGCATACTGGCAATTTGGTCTAGGCAGTTTGTGTCTGCAAAATCCAGGAATCTCTGTGCCTGCATGTTTGGTGTCCTATATGATTCCCAGTTCATAGTGGGGTAGTTAGTCACCCATGAATATGGTACTAAATTAGATGGTGAGTGTTTCCAGTAAGCTTAAATGCATGTTATGGGTTTCCTGGGTTATAGAGGGGGACCTATAGCCATGAACTAGGTGCTCATTTATGTTACTGAAAGATGCAGTTAGACACTGGGACAGAAATGTGGCTTGAGAAAACATTTTAGTAATGGCTATCAGGTATAGTGCCTTAAGTAGGTACACAGTTGCATTTGTCTGGGCTCTACAGGTACATTAATTCATCTCTTTGGAACTCTGATCAACCAGTGGGGTTTTCTTTTCTTCTTTTTCCCCCAGAAAAGTATTTTCTTGGAGGTTAATCCAAAATGATTCATGTTTAATGGTATCATTCAAAAACTGTTAAAGTGGTACATTATTTAAGATGAAATGGGAAAAGAGGCTAGAAACAAAAATTCAATTATTCCTACCGGTAGATAACTCTGCATGTGTACTGCATTCTCTGTTCAGACTGGAACTGCAGAAGATGGTTTTAAATCTGCAGGCACGGTCTCCTACATCTCTTACTGCCCTTCTTTTTCATCTCTACTTAGTCGCAACCCCCTTTGAGGTCTTATTTATTTGGACAATGTCCTTTCTCTCTCTTCTTGTTTCTAAACTGCAGAGTCAGTTTTTGTAGGTCTTTCTAATTTTTCATAACTTTTTATCCTAAACAATCCAGCCTTTCTATTAAAACAACTTCTTTGTCCCTGTATGGTTTGTAGAACTACATGCATTACTCTAGTCCATGTGGAACCTCACTGTTGCTATGAAGAATTGGAGTATAACCTCTTGGTGGTCTGGAATCCATTCCTTTCTGGATGCAGCCCAACATCCTTTTGGCTTTCACTGGATCCTTTGCAATGTGTATTAATCAGTTCCTTGTCGCAGTTAGCACTACTCCAGTTGCATCTTCTGATCCATATTTTCTAATCCATTCCTTTCTATCACATAATATGCCTTCAGATTGTCATAACTCGGGTGAATCACTGTAACATTTTTTGGCATTAAAGTTTAACTGTCCTTTTGTAGGCCACATAATTAGTCTGTCCATGTCCCTTCTTAGACCAGCCTCCCCTGTCCTCTACCATCATCCCTGCCTTGATATTATTTTATGAAAGATTTGACTGTATTCCACATGCGTCTTTATATGTTTGCCTGATGACCCTACAGTGATCCAAGTATATTCCTTAAACTTATAGCTTTTGCCGTAAACCAGGTTAAAACTATACCATCTTGCATATCCCTAACTTCCTTCCCTATATCTGTTTATTTAATCACCATTAACTAATCTTTAATTTCATAACTCTAAATTTCACTTCTTTTCCCTTCCCTCTTTTCTCTTCCGCTTCCTTCCTTCTCTCTGACCTCCAGTACATCCATCTCTCTTTTCTTTACTCCAAATAGATAGTTTTCCCCTGTGAATCTAATCTCTAACCTTTCTTTTCTATAAACAGCGTATTGACTGATTTCTAAAGTATATCTCATGTTTACCACTCCTCTATCTCTGCTGTACTTGCTGTATAACCCGCTTTCTTTTCCCTTTTTTTTTTTTTCCTTTAGAGAGTAATCACCCCTGTCTAGAAATAACTTCTCATAGTCAAAATTCTACTACAACGTTTTTCGGTCATGGGCAATATGATTACCCCACCTTCAGCTATATGTCAGTGTATGTTTAGATGTAATTTGTGTAACTAAACTGTACTCTGTTGTATTTTTGAAATTCTTATTGTGTTTTAAATGTACTTTTGAATTTATACTGATTTTTTTCATATATCTGGAGTTAGTGTGTATTTCAGTTATTTATTCCTATGTATCTGGAGGTTTTTTTCCTGGAGTCTCCAGTGAAAATGTGTACTCTAGACCAGTCGGACTCTAATGTTAAACATCTATCGGTACATAAATAAAATAAATAAACAATCTAGTTTAGGAGTGCAAGCCTTTGTGCTACTGAAATGACTAGAGCTATGTGCTGTGAAGTATATGAGAAAGTGACATATTTGTCTTGACTCGTAGATATAGTTTAACATTTTTGAAAAGTTTTTGCTTTGCATTTTTCTTGTTTTCATTCAGACAGTCAGAAATGGACTGAAGTAATGCAAATGACTTGTTTTAGTTGTTTTATAATTTAAAAAATATCCTGTACAAATGGTCCCTGGGACTCGCTCTAGAATGATGTTATATTGTTTTGTATTTTCTTAGATAATCAAATACATTTCATTTATTTTCCCCCTACAGGATGAAATGAAAACAGAAGCTAGACGCAAAAACTTGCTAATTCTTATTATGCATTACTTGACTCAGGAAGGGTAGGTGACAGAAGACCTGTGGAGGGTTTGTGAGTATCCTCTGTCCAATTAAAAATCCTGGTTAATTTATTTTCAGTTGTGAGAAAATTAACATAAATAAATGTGACATATATTTTCAGGATATGGAGAATGAGTTGTAGCAAAAAATAAGTAAATCATAAGTGGTGGTCTGAGATGAGAAGGAGTTTGATTCACGAATGTGGAAAGGGGGAATGCAAACTTAAGTTAGGTGAAATAAAGGAACGTGTAACGATGACTGCCTGCCCTGTACTTTCACTTAAGCATTTTAAGGGGTAAAACTGAGTTTATATGGTATCCCTTGTAAAGTATGTTATGAATCAAATCAAGTTTTGTATATGTGGTTTATTATAGGGTATGAATTTTATGGGGGTTTTAGGAAGTATAATCTGTGTGTGTATATATATATATGTGTATGTGCTTTTAACTAACTCTAATCAGTTTGTTTGTCATTGGCAATTAGTTAATGTATTTAAGATGAGTGCACCAAGAGTGTTGGTATCTGATGAAGTCAAGGACGAAAACGTGTTGTGAAGTTTCAGCATTAGTGAATTAAACTGTTCGTGTCACTTTTCCTGGATTCTGGTGCTTTTTTGTGATTACTAGTGAACGTTGGGGCACCTGCCTTCTTCTGTGGGTATTTGTTGCTTTTTTCGAAGGATTTCCGGGCTTTATGGCTATGGACAGCAACAACAAGAGCAGCGAGATTGGAGAGCTTCGTAAGCTCATTGGCCAACTGACACAGTTGGTAGGACTGCTTACACCAGTAAGCCAATCCATGGTTAAGCTTTTGTCGACGCTTTCTGTGCCTGGGAACCAGGAAGCAGCAGGGTGCTCTGCTTCACATGAAGGAGCGCAAACTAGTAATGGCGATGAGGTTTGTGATAGAGAGACAGTAGATGGTGGTATGAGAGACAGTCTCGATGGATTCCCACACATTACGGTTGGAGCTGACAGTGCAAATCGAGTTTCAGAGGGTTTGCGTAATCAGCGAAATGAGAATATTTTCCCGGACTGTGGAACTAATACTAGAGAGCATACAGGTACTTTTCACCAGTTGAGAGACATTCTCAATGCTAAATATGACTTTGGCAAGAAAGCTTTTATACAGACTGCCAGTAAAACTTACTCTCAAATGTTAGATGAATTGGATTTTTCTTTACATAAATACAAAATGCTAGAAATGGACAACGCATACTTAAAACATTGTTTAGAACTTAAAATTGTACCAAAGGGTCTTAGCGTTTGTAAATACCCGAATAATGTATTTGATGGTACTGCTTTTCACCAGCAATTGATTACAGCATTTGACAACTGTGGTTTTGAGATTGAGGGCTATAATATCTAATAATGAATGTGAGAAAGAGAAAAGGTTTAGCCATGTTGAGCGTCTTAACAAAGATATTACGCATGATTTACTTAAGAACATAAGAATAAATATTACAAATTGCTTAAGGATATAGAAAGTAAATGTTTGGATGTGCAAAATAGAAAACTAGGGAAAATTAGAAAGGGATGTGAATGAGTATAAAAACAAAACACATTACCCTAAGCCCAGACAGTTTGGAAAGAGGGTGTTTACCTATAGTGTTGGTGAAAATGATACAGCTGTATTTGATGACAATGAAGGAGAGCCTTTAGATTTTCCTCCGGTCAGAAGGTCCGAGAGACTGATGTACAAAGAACCTATTGATTATAGCTCAAAAAACTACCAAGTGAGGGAATGGGGGCCCCGAGCGAGGAATCACATGGGGTGGAAGAATTAAATATTTGCAATGATGGGCATAAATGGACATTCAATGATTTTAACATTTTTAACTATTCTAGCACCACTGTGAATAAAACCTTTTTTGACTTGTTTTCTAAAGGCTTTGGTTTTATACCCAAACAGAGAACCAATATTTTTAAGCTTTTAATTGACATTAAGTTATTTATTAGAAAGAAAAACCTAGAAATACTTTTCAATGGTAACAAAAAAACACTTAGTGAGGGTAAACTAGTTTGTAAAAATATGTTTAACCCGCCATTGCACCCACAACTAAAGAATTTTGAAGTAGTATTCGAAAACGAACTAAGGAAGTCACTCAAGACATATAATATGCAATCCAACTTAACTCAGGTTGAGCACGAAACCCTTAAATTAATTAGCAACAACAAAAATTTAAGGGTTATGAAACCTGACAAAGGTGGGGGGGTGGTACTTATGGATCACATTATATATGAAGGTAAAATGCAGGAGATTTTAAGTGACTCTACTAAATACACTAGGGTATCTATCAATGAAATAAATGTGGCATACAATAAAATACATATGATGGTGAATGATTTACTAACAGAAGGACTAATAGATTTAGTCACACAAATTTTTATATGTTGAAAAACCGAAGGTTCCTTCTATTTTATACCGAAAGTACACAAAGATAAAGATGACCCACCTTTGAGACCAATAGTTTCTGCAGAAGGTTCTATCACAGCCCCTCTAGCAAAATACATAGATTGTAAGGTAAAGAAAGTACTTAAGAACAACACCCACATACTTCAGGATTCCTGGGATCTTCTTAGAAAATTGGATAAATCTTTATTTTCTGAAGGTTTGATTTTTGTTACTCTGGATGTGGTTGATTTGTTCACTAGTATTCCGCACGATATAGGCCTAGAATGGTTCAAAGAAATGTTAATAGGATTTTCAGGAATTACTCATAATGAGTTGGTATTAATGGAGGTGGTATTAAAAAAATAATTATATTTTTTTTGAAGGTGAATACTTCAAACAATGTAAGGGGGTTGCTATGGGGGCACATTGTGCTCCTACTTATGCCAATATTATTATGTCATACTGGGAAAACACCTTTATATTAACTTCGGTTTTTAGTAGATTTTGGACATTCTATGGTAGGTTTTTAGATGACTTATGTTTTTTATGGAAAGGCAATAATGACGATTTTAGTTTGTTTTTAGAATTCGTAAATAACACTACTGATTTTTTAAAATTCACATACAAATATGATACCCAAATGTTGAATTATTTAGATGTTAATATTACTAAGACTAAGGATGGTTTCAGTTCAAGGATTTTTAGAAAGGAGACTTTTTCAAACTCATATTTACATTTTACTAGTTCACATTCACCCCACCAGAAGAGAAGTGTAGTTAAAGGTCAATTAGTTCGTCTTAGTAGAATGACCTCTGAAGACACTACTTATTTTAATGAATGTGGATTTTTGAAAAGGTTATTTTTAAATAGGGGTTACCCGAGTGAACTTTTTGATCAAATATGCAGTGAAGTTACTAGGGAAAGACGAGTAAAATTTGCACCTATTTTAGGTATAAGAGGAGTATTTGATGGACAAGATTCAAACAACCTAAATAATGGCGTGGATTTTGAATCTGGTATCACAACAACCTGTGATGGTCAGTCAGGACTGGTAAAAAGAATTGTTAATAGGGAATGGAACAACTTTGCTAGACTATCTGACTTGCACTGTATTTTTGATAAGGAACTGAAATTCACCTATAGGAGGGGTACTAACATTAAGAATATTTTGGAGAGAGGTACAACTGGGAAAGCTACTAGGAAAAAAGTAGGTTTATTTAAATGTGGAAGTTGCAGTTATTGTAAACATCTTAATGTTGGACAAACATTAGACTTACCTATTAGACAAAGGACATTAACTCTAGGAACATATGTTAACTGTAACACCAAGGGTATAATATATTTAGCTACCTGTACAAAGTGGTTCATTTTACATAGGGAAGAGTGAGAGAATGTTAAAGCAAAGAATCTATGAACATTTATATGACATCAGGACCAAAAAAGAAAACAATGCATTATACAAACATACCATTACATGTAAACTAGCTACATTTAGATTTTTTGTGTTAGAATGTGTGCCGGTTGACCCTAGAGGGGGGAATTGGGAAACACTGGTGGAATACAGAGAACTAAATTGTTTTAGAAGCAAATAGAAAACCAGGTCTCAATGACATGATTTCACTCGAGCCAGTTTTAAAATTGAGAAACGCTAAATTATAGGATTTTTATATTATTTTAACATATATTGTCATTACAAAAATTTTTTTTTAGAACATAATGTCATAGTTTTATTTAAGGTTCATTTTTATATATTTAAATTTATATTCACAAGCATTCAAGTTTTGTATATGTGGTTTATTATAGGGTATGAATTTTATGGGGGTTTTAGGAAGTATAATCTGTGTGTATATATATGTGTATGTGCTTTTAACTAACTCTAATCAATTTGTTTGTCATTGGCTACCATTAATTAGTTAATGTATTTAAGATGAGTGCACCAAGAGTGGTGGTATCTGAAGTCAAGGACGAAAACGTGTTGTGAAGTTTCAGCGTTAGTGAATTAAACTGTTCGTGTCACTTTTCCTGGATTCTGGTGCTTTTTTGTGATTACTAGTGAACGTTGGGGCACCTGCCTTCTTCTGTGGTTATGAATCAAACTGTTCATATGATCAGAGATGAAAAACTGGTTACTACCTTGAAAGCTGTGATGGTTTTGAAGTACGATTGTGTGCATGCAAATGATTAGGTTTGAGGTTATATGTTTGATTTGTCAAGCTTGTCCATTATGGGTTTCAAGAAACTTGAGTAGTATAGCTCTATGTTTTACATGGTTACTGTTTCCCCTTTTATGTCCTTCTAAACATTAAAGACATTTTGTGGGGACTATATATGATTTATAGCCCACCCACAAGTTTATCAAGTCTACAAAAGTCTAGTCTTTTCTCAGACATGTTTATTTGCAATGCCATATTTCACACGTGATTGCGTTATAATCTCAGATTTATTCACTAATTTCAGTGTTGCTGGTCTTGTTTCTGATTATCTCTGTCTCCCAGCATTAGACTCTTGTTAAAGTCCAAGATACTCCTGATATTTCTAGTCAATTCTGTTGCTTTTTCTGTTTCCCAAATATTTCCTTTTTTAACATTGAAAAATGTTTCACTGGCAAAGTCTGTATGAGCTTTATTTAGAGAAGAATACGAACCATAGTCCCCTTCTGCTTGCTGGCTCCATTTTCGTTAGACAAACTTTATTTCCTCCTTAGTCTGTTCTGCATGAAAGAAAATGCTTTTGATCCTCCAGGAAAGAATACTCTGAAAACAGCTGGATACAACAGCTTGAATCTCACACCTATCTCTGAACATTCCCTGATTGCTGGGATAAATTTGCTTCATTTCTGCCAGGTGTACAATGAGCAATCATTTTCCACAAACACTCTGCTGTCTCCAGTTTTTATTACTTTTCCTTCTACAACAGTTTTGTCAGGTTCAACTCTGTCTGGTGGTAGGATTGCATCTTTACTAATATAGGTCTTGGCTACTTTATCTTGGACAAGTTTAGAGCTTACCCTGTATGTGCCCTTTCAGTTAACAAATCCTACTATGGAACATCAATCCAGTTGCTTATTTATGCTTTCATAAAATCAATACAGCCTGTTCCTTCAGTTTCTGTGGCCTTTTTCAGCTATGTTAGGAACCTGGGTGGAAACTCCCAGATATGCTCAGAATTAGTCCAAAATGATACAAAAATCACTGAACCCACAGACATTGCCAACATACTGGCAGACAGGTTCAGTGCAAACTTCACCCCCCCCTCCCCCCCTAAAGGAGAGATAACTATCCCAGCCGAGTGTAGCCTCCCGGACATCTCAAATGCGCAGGTGAAAGCTGCTCTCTCTAAAGCTAAAAACACAGCATCAATGGGACCGGATGGTGTCCCCGGCTGTGTGCTACACGAGCTAAATGAGGAATTAAACCCGCACATAAGGCAGCTGTTTAATCTCAGCCTTACCACAGGATACGTGCCCAAGGAGTGGCGACGGCAACTGTGGTCCCACTCCACAAAGGCGCCTCACGGACCCTGGTAATTACCGCCCATAAGCTTAACAAGTCTAGTCTGCAAAGCTATGGAGAGGATCATAATGGAACTCATAAACAAAGATATAGGGAACTAGCAGAAATTGGACCCGACCCAGTTTGGCTTTGTCAAGGGAAGATCATGCCTTTTGAACTTGGTCGACTTCTTCGAAACAGTCACCAAGGCCATTGATGAGGGAAAGGCAGTCCATACAGCCTACCTTGACCTTGCAAAGGCTTTCGACACAATACCCCACTCAGGTATTGTAGAAAACTTACCAGCTTAAATGTAAACCCATATGTCACAAGATGGGTTGCAAACTGGCTTAAGGACAGAACCCACAGGGTTAGAGTTGCTGGCGCTGTGTCAGACTCCAAACCGGTCACAAGTGGTGTCCCACAGGGCTCGGTCCTTGGCCCCCTATTGTTTGGCATCTACTTCTCAGAAGTACAGGCCAACATGGGAGGACTTTGGCTGACAAAGTTTGCAGACGACTGCAAACTGGGCGCCATAGTGGAAAGTGCATCGGACACGGATATCCTTCAGAAGGGCCTCACGGAAACAGATAGCTGGTGCCAGAGCCATGGCCTGAAATTAAACGCCAAAAAATGTATAGTCATACCCTTCGGGAAAAACAAGGTAACCCCAAGCTACCATATAGGTGGCAATCCACTAAGCACAGAAGAGGTTATCAGGGACCTGGGGACCCAGGTTGACAGTGGCCTTTCTTTTGACACTCACGTTGCTAAAGTGGTTAGAAAGACCTTCTACATTGCCCACCTGATCATGAAGGGATTCACATCCAGATCTAGTGAGGTCATTGTTCCCCTGTACTCTTCACTTATCAGACCAATGATCGAGTACAATGCCCCATTCGGGATGTATCTCACCCGACATCTGCAGCAATTGGAGAGACCCCAAAAGTTCCTCACCAAAAGGATAAAGGGACTCCAAAATCTGTCATATGCTGCCAGATTGAAGAAACTCCAGCTCTATTCAGTCGCATACCGTCTGCTCAGAGGTGACATGTGCCTGATATGCAAGGCCATGTCCAACCCGGAATTAATGGACATGCTCCACCTCAAAAAATCCAAATCCACCAAAACCACTAGAGCAAGCGACTTAAACCTTAGCACGGATATAAATAGGACGTGCTGGAGGGATAGATTTATCACTCAGAGACTCCCTATGCTGTGGAATAAAATCCCGGTCCATGTGAGGCAGAGCACCTCGCTGACTCTGTTCAAGAGAAATCTAGACCTGTGGATGGGAGATCGTACGTTTACCCCGGGAATCATCTCTGTGTTGCTGCTGGACAGAGGCACAACAAACTAATGGGCACAGTATTTTTTCATATAAGGGGTGGCGTAAGCCACAAAAATTTGGGCTAGGCTTATAAATGCCTTAGGGCAGATAGCCTAGTATAAACCTATGAACCTAAGCAGTAAATTTCAGGTTTTCTGGAATGGCAAAGCTGTTGCCAAAATGGATAGATATGGATCAGTGTGATTTTGTGGAGTGGGGCAAACATCTGACAACATTAATAGAACAGCGATGTCTTCCAGGATATTGGTCCTTCCCCTCCTTTAAAATAGTGTTAGACAACCTTCCAGATCTTTATCACTTTCTTCCCTTCTAACATCCAGACTTCTACAGGAATATCCTCTATTCCTGGAGACTTTCGTGCAGATTGAATATACATCACTGTTTTTATCTCCTCTCCTTCTATCTTAACTGCTAATTGTTGGGCCTTATCTATCTCCTACCTTGGCATAGCTACGTCTTACATAAATATTTATATTTGTGTTTTTTTCTTGATTTTGTCATTCCTCTGCTTTAAACAAATGTTCAGAATATTTCAGAAATATCTCTAATACCTCTATAAAATGTCTGGTTATTTTTCTTATTATAGGCTCCCTAAGTTTTGTCAATCTTTTCACCTTTTTGTTGCCCAAGTCGTTGTGCTAAGAATTTTTATGCTCTGTAGTTACAATCAAAAACAGTTGCTTAACAGAAATCTTTTTAAACTCATGCATATTATCCAGATACTCCTTTATTGTCTCTTTATCTCTCTGCAATTGCACCTCATTTTGTTATTTGAGATTCCCTTTATTCTGCAATATTTTAACTTATGTCATCCCCTCTAAATAATTATTGTAACTTCTTAACCATATCTCTCTTTTTCTTTTATTCTATGTTTTTTTTAAACTTCATTTTATCCCACTCAGTAACTATAACTTCTGAAGAAATTTCTGTCTTCCCTAATAACCCTTGAATAATTTCCACTATTCATTCCTTAAATTCCTCTCTTTTTAATGGGTAGGTGGGAAAGCACCAGTGTCTCATTTTTTACTTCATTACCCTACATTTTTATTCTAGATGTTCTTGGAGCATGATCTCGAATAGTTATTGGATGTTGTTGAAGATTTAAATTAAGTGCACATGTTACTGTGAAGTATAATTTGTCTAGTGTAGTACAATTATTATATCTTGGGGAATAATATGTAAATTCCAAATTCCTACTACAGAATTCATGTGTTCCATACCAATTTTTTTTCATAAATTTCTTCAAAGATCTACACTCTCCTGTTATATTTTCCATTCTAGTTTCCCCCAGATACATCCCTGCTGTTGCAAATCAAGTTCCAGCACCCACCAGTAATTAATATTCTCTGCTTAAAGCTGGTTACTTTTTTCCAAACTTTTCTTAAGCTCCATAATAGCAGTTTTAGGTGGAATATAAACACATGCTAGCATAATCGGCCTCCCTTGCCAGTAGCTCCTTATTACCACAAATCTACTATTACTATTTTTTTTACTCTTATCACTATAGCAGCTCTTCTAACAATAAGTATCCCCATATTCCTTGTCCCCAATCTTTTGCTGAATATCCATCCTGGAAAAGAAATTTACATGTTCACTTCTTTCTAAATGTGTATACTGTAGCATTGTTATTTGCTCTCTGCATTTCTCAATTTAATTCAATACTCTTGCCCAATGTAATATGTTTAGTGTAGCCATTATGATAAGAAGTTATTATTCTCACCTATAAAATATAAAAGTTTTTTTTAAATGTCCATTTCCAGATTTTGTGTTACATGGATCCACAAACGTTTGGCAGGTTGATCCTTTATACAGTTGTTTCTTGCCATCTCCGTCTGAACCTATGTCACAATTTACAAGACTTTTTGCTTTAATGAAAACCCTCAAAAGCAAAAAATATTAAATATGTAACTGATCAAATTAAAACAAACAAAAATATGTAAGTTTTCAAACAGTGAAGTTTAACCCTCCTGATAAAAACAATTGTCCCAAATTGACAGCTGCACTCCAGGCATTAACTAATCTATAATTAATGCAACAAAAAACTTTCATAAATAAATAATAGGCATGGAGAAAAAATTCCAAGCAGGAGCTGGTAATTTATTTTTAGCGCTTTCATTCTGTTAAGGTTATCTATGCTAAAGCGCATTTTACAACCCATGCACTTACTTGTACTTATTGCTGTGTATTTTTATCTTATCTTTATTCCCCTTACAGATGTTAAAAACAGCTTATGTGATTTTCAGAAAACATTCACTTTTAACCTGAAGAAAAAGTGCACTGGCTATCTTCAAATAAAATGAAATTATACATTGTTCTAGTAAATGCATGAGCATATTTAGTTACCAGAAGAGCTGCTATCTCTTATTCAGTTCCAGTAATTTCAAACTTTATTTTTTACCATTCTGCTTGTCCTCGTATCTTTTAATTTTGTTTCTCCCAGCAAACACTGTCCAGACCCCTCAATTTATTGCCTTCACCTTTTAATCAACTTGTTTCCATGGAAACATAAAAACAGAACAGACTTCAAAACTCGCACTGAACATCTGTATGCTAAAGAAAAGCTATTCATAACAATGTGATTTCTCATTTAAAACAAATCTTGCTTAAACAAAACAAAAAAAAAATCTCATTAGATTAAGCCAAGGGCATTAATGCAGACATTCACCTATGTAAAAGTAGAAGAAAACATTTCAACTCTACATATATTATATTCACTGCACTTTTATTATATTCACTGCACTTTTACACCCAATCTCCCACCCCAACAACCCCAAATTACAACCCATTGACTCAAATGTGCTTTTGTCCAGTCTTTCTTGTCTTCTGACATTGTAATGCCTACATTTGTTAAAACTAAAAAAAAAGAAAAAAATACTTTAGAATCTTCATCACAGACCATCACTAAAAATGCCTTACTGTATATTATGCAATTTATATCATAAAATGCTTTACACATGTATTGTTGAGAACAAAAATTGTTTTACTTACAATTACTTTCTCTTTTTTCCTTTGTGTCCTTCCAAACATCACTGACATGAAGTAGGGCACATGCCTGTCAGTCTCACCAGAAGTTTAACAAAGTCAACAAAAATCCAGTGTTTCTCCGCTTCTTTTCTAGTAAATCCATATTTCACAAATGTGATTGATGCTTTATAGTCTCGTATTTATTCACCATATTCAGCTTTGGTGGCCTTCTTCCTGTTCATCCCCGTCTTCCAATCCCAGACTTCAGTTTATCTCCCAATCCCAGACATCAGTTTAAGCTCAATGTATTGTCAGATCTTCTAATCAACTCCTATGCTTTTTTCTGTGTCTCAAGCTTTTTACTTTTGGAACATTGGAAAAGGTTTCACTGGCAAAGTCTCTCTGAGTTTTATTACTAGAAGCATGCGAAGCAGAGTCCCATCCTGTTTGATCATAGGAGTTTACTAGGCTAATGGCCCTTACAACCCTAGCCAAGTTCAACTAGTGCTCCCAAGAGTGTCTGGTTCAAGCAGACACTAAAATCAGCACCTAATTTCCCCTGTCCAAGAGGGACACAGGTGGAACCCCTAGAGTGAATTTCCAGTTACCTCTCCAGTCGTCCAGCCAATGAGGGGCTTTGTTTAACATGGATAGGAAGCTTGTTCCAAAGGTGGGGTAAGCTCTGTGAGACAAATCTGTCTCTCCAAGTTCTGTTGATGTCACATACCAGGTTATGGTCTTGAGCAAGTGACCCATGTGGCAACTGACTTGTGAGTGTGGAGCATTTCCATTAAAGCTGGATCAGAGATTGCTCTATACGCAAGGCACAGGTCACCTCTAAGCAGTCTGTATGACACCGAATAAAGTGACAATGATTTCAGCCTGTCTACACAAGACATATCTTGAAGACCTTGAATTTTCTTTGTAAGGAACCTTTGTGGTCTCTCCAATTGCTGCAGGTGTTTGGAAATGAACATACCAAAGGGAACATTGTACTCTATTATTGGTCTGATGGGGGAAAAGGACAGAGGGGTTACAACCCCCATTTTTCTGAAAGAAATGCCATTACTTATGAGATGAGAAATATTGAATGACCTTACCACTGTGGAGACATGGTGATCAAAGTTAAGATTGCTGTCAACCTGTGTGGCAGCTCTGTCACCACTGACTGTGTGCTTAGAATATTGCTATTGATGTGGTAGTTTGCAGGAACATCACTCTTGCCAAAGGGGATGATGATGCATTTTTTTTGCATTAAGTTTAAGACCATGACTTTGGCACCAGTCATTAGTCTGTGTAAGACCTTCCAGGATTTTGACATCTTTAGGGGTTGCAGTGATCTTTCAGTTTGCAGTCATCAGCAAACTTTGTCAGCCACAGTCTTTTAGTTTTAGCATGTACTTTGGAGTAGATTCCAAACAGTAGGTGTACCAGAACCGAACCCTGTGGAACACCAATGGTTATGGGTCTGCTGGAGGAGGTGAAGTCCCCTATTTTGACCGTATGAGTTCTATACTGAGCCAGTTTGCAACCCATCTAACAATATATGGGTTGATACCCAGCTGGCTGAGTTTATCAATGATGTCTGAGTGGGGAATTGTGTCAAAGGCCTTGGCTAAGTCTAGGTAGGCTGTATTCATAGATTTGCCCTCATCTAGGGCTGCTTTGACTGTCTCAAAAAAATCCACCATGTTTAACGGGCATGATCTCCCCTTGACCAAGCCAAACTGGGTGGGGTTGAGCTTTTGGAGAGTTCCTATATCTTTGTTAATAAGGTCCATGATGATTCATTCCATGGCCTTGCAGATAAGTCTGGTTAGGTTAATGGTTCTATAGTTCCTGGGGTCTGTAGATGCACCCGCTTTGTGCAAAGGGATGACTATAGCCGTTTTCCATTTCACTGGGATGAAACCAGTGCTTAGGTTGTGATTGAAAAGCGTGCTCAATGGTGATGCTAATTCCTGTTTTAACCTATTTAGAACACAGCCCGGGATGTTGTTTGGTCCCATAGAGGCTGTGTTTTTGGTCTTGGATAGGGCATTTAAGACCTGCTTCTCGGAGATACTAGGCGGGGGATAGGTGTTTGGGATGTTTTAGGGTATATGTGTTTGGGACAGGTGAGTGAGGTTCCTGTCAGCCAGCAGGTTTGCTATATCCACAGGTTCTATAAATGTAGTACCATTAACTACAAGTTCAGCACAAATCTGGGCCTTACCTTTGAGTTATGGATGTAACTAAATAATGCTTTGTGGTTGTCCTTAGGGAATATGGATTCGTAGTTAGCTTTGGAGGACTTCACCAGGAGTCTTATTTGCTTGTTTAAGTTGAGGAGGGAATGTTTCCAGTTTTGAGATCATTCCTTCTTGCTCTTCTCCTATTGTATAGCCTATTAATGGCAGTTGTCCACCAGGCAGACTTGTTTTTCCTTGAATATCTTGCTTTGGTTCTATTAGGTATGGCAGAGTCAATACAATTGTACAGGTGCTTGTATAAAGCATTGGTGTATAACTCTGCATAGGTGTCAGTTTCATTAGGTGGGGGAGGGCTATGAAGCTATTTATGCTATCACGTAAGAGGTTGTAATTGGCCTTGGAGAAGTTTTTTAATCTAGTTGTTGCTAAGGGGGGGGGGGGGTTACCTCTAGTGAGACTGATTTGTGGCAAGATCTCACCAGGGATGGCCACACACTGGGGGTTGTGCAGCAGTCCCCCATGTTGGTGAGTACCAGGTCCAGTATGTTTGAGCCCCTTATGGGTGTGTCAACCAGCTGGTCCATGACATTGGAGCTAACTAAGTACAGGGACCTTTGGGCAAGTGAGTTAGAACATGTATAATATACCCAGTCTATGGATAGGTAATTAGTCACCCAAAACCAGGGTGTTTGGTTGTATTTTGATTGACTCAAGTAGATCTAATTAGGCTGAGTGGATGTCCTGATTCATGGAGGGGGTCCTGTAGCTGGCAATGACCTGAAGATGGGTCTTACCGACAGTCGATTGCACCTGAAGTAATTCAAGGGAATCGTGCTGTTTAACCAATCTAGAGGTGAATTTATCTTTATTGAATATTGATACACCACCTCCTTTAGTTCTCATGTGTTCATTTTGCAGCCTAAATGTGTGGAAGGAAATGTAACTCTGTATAGCTGGGGTGCTCTCTCTGCAGCCTTAAATCAGGTCTTGGTGACTGGACAAATGTCATCATCTTCCAGGGTGAGAACTGCTTCTAGTGAGTGCAGTTTCTGGTTTAGACTCCTAGCATTTAGCAGTATAACCTTTAGATTGTTTTTAGAGGGTATTTTTACATTAGGAATGTTATTCATGTGACATTGCCTAAAAAAGGCACTATGGGGATGACAAAAGCCTTAGCAAGGCATCGAGGTCTGTCAGCCATGTCATCCCAGATTGACAGATACTGGATGCCCTTTGAATGACACCAGAAACTAAGCCAATTGCTGAAGTCAATCATTTTTTCTTTGTATTGAGGTATCATCCTAGCTGAAGGTAAAATGCTGTTAAGGCTAGGGATGTGCCTGCCTGAGACACATAATCTGAGAGCTCAGTCATCTCTCTCTTCATAAAGTCCAGGGAGATGCGTCTGAAGTCGTTCATACCAGCATGGACTATGACGGAGTGATAACCGTGCCTGTTGTTGAGAGACTTGAGTGCGTGTGTGATATGGTGGATCCTGGCACCTGACAGACAGCTGACCATGACCTTTTCCTTATCCAACCTGATGAGAGGGACATCTCTGTGTCTCCCATTTGAGTCGCCTATGCCTAATATGTTTGTTTTTGTGTTATGCCTTAGGGCTTGACTAGTGAGACACTGAGTGTGATACATTGTGTACTATGATTTGCAAAGAATGAAGCGTGAAGCGTGCTTGGACTTGTGTTAGGAAGGTCTCTGATGTTTAGGTAAGCTTCTGGTAAGGACCTCTGCATATGTAGGTTTATGTGTTCTTGGTTTGGTAGGTGCAGTAGGTAAGGTGTGCATGCTGACAAGCTGCTTAGTATCAGATGAACATTGGTGAGCAAGACTTCTAGGTTCTTGATATAGATGCATCTCTCAAATAATGAATTTGTGTGGACTAGAAGAAGTGGGTTGTCAGAGGACATAAGGCAATTGCTACATTGCCTCAGGATGCCCATGTCGACCAGGCTGGCTGGAAAAACTGGGGGAAATTGTCCATAATGGTAGGTATGTAGTCAGACATCATCAGGGGAGGACAGGAAGGAACAAGTAAAGTAGAGGACAGGAGAAGTGGACAAAAAATATGAAGAGCTAGTAGGTAGGATCTGTGATGGCTCACTTTTTGTTGGACCAACATTTGTGTTTCCTCATTAGCCTGTTCTGCATTAAAAATGACTTGGATCCTCCAAGAAAAAAATATTCTGAAGATAGCAGGATATACTGGTTTGAATATAACACATGCCTCTTGACATTGTGATTGCTGGGATAAATTTGCTTCTCTCTTGTCTGGTGTACAGTGAAAAAGCAGTTTTCTAAAAATACTTTAAAATATTCATTTTTTTATATATTTATATTTTGATCTTATGCCCCAGAGTTGTAAGCATCATCTCTTTCTGGTGTTGTTGCATCTTTACTAATACATGTCATGGCTGCTTTCTCATGGCATACACAGGATGTGCCCTTCAGTTAACAAATCCTGCTGTGGTATAACAGTCCAGTTACTTATTTGTGCTGTCATAAAATTAATACAGTGTGTACCTTCCAGTTTCTTTGTTACAGCAGAAAATCTTAGGTTTTCTCTGCGTGCTCTGTCCTGTAACTCCACCATGTTTTGAAACGGCACTTCTTGAGCAGTATCCTATACAGCCAGCCTTTTCTTCATTTCAACCTCTGATGTTTTTGCGGTTTTATCAGTTCACATGAATAGCTATGTATAGCTTCTTACATTTTTCCAGCCTTTTGTTATTTGAGTTGATATATTCCTTCAATGTTTTGTTTATTTTAATCAGCTTCAAGTATATTTGATTTATTTTTTCCTCTAGATTATTAAAAGCCATGTCTTGTGCAAAAGCTGGAGCTTGAACTGTTTTTTGCTGAACAGCTACAGGATTCTTCCCACTCAGTGCTTTTTTCTTCTGGTTTTCTAGTTCATTTTATTTAATTTCAGATCCTCTAAGTTTATTTTTTTCTTGCATCCAGGCATTGTAATTCCTAACCAGTAACTGAATTCATTCAGAATTACTGGCCGTTGGCTATCAGTTTCTTTTTTCACACTGGGAGAGTTGAAATTAAGCTGTTGATCAGTGTGCAGCCATCTTGGAAAACCAAATAAAGTCTGACACAGGTGTGTAAAAGGCAGCTATACAGTGTAGACCCTTCTCATCTTAGAATAGTAATTTGTTTGAGAAACTGTCAGTGGGGGAATAATTCTAGCCACGAAGTGCTGCAGTTACACAGGCAAATGACTTGTCCAGAGATGTAAACTTATCCTGACTGTTGTATCAGTAAATGCCTAATGCCTAATCCACAAGAGTGAATAGTTTTGTTGTACCTGATCCATTTACCAGATGTGACTTTGTAACCTGCTGTGACATCATCATATAAAAGTAAAGTCCTTTATTTAGGAAATTGCTAGTAATGTATGGTTCTTCCACTCATACACAGAAAGCATATTGCTTCTCCTTTGAAAACCATCTTTGTGTTACTATCTTGCCCTTTATCAGATCTTTCCAAGTGCCAGGTAATACTTATTACTATTATTAGTGAGAGAATCATGGTGGTAGCAAGTTGACTAGAGTAGACTGAAGGGTGTATATAATGTTATCGAACTTTTAAAAGTTTGAACTTCATATGATCGAACATTTAAAAGTTCGAAAAGCTTAAAAAAAAAAAAAAAAAAAAAGTAGGAAAAAACCTACCTGACTGTTTACAGCCACACCCACCGCTCTTTAAATATACCAACTCCGAGATTGCACTACAGTGCAGGAATGGGAAATCTTCCCATGCCACACTGTATGGAGATCTCTGTTGAAACGTTCAAACTTTTTACAGTTTGATCATATGGTGTTGACCATATGACGTTCGAACTTTTAAAATTTCGATAACGTAATATACACCCTAGGCTGAACATTTTCTAACCCAAGCTACAGTCAGCAGCTTATTCTGTGGGATTCCCATACATTTCCAGTAAGCTGAGCTATATAATCTCCAGTCATGCTCTTGATCTGCCCTAGCATCTCATCTCCGTGAGCTGTGCCTGTCATACTTCTTGTGGGAGGCACCTAGGGGTGTTCCTTGCAAGGTGCTCAGACTACCTTAACTGACTCCTTTCAACAGTGAGGAACACTGCCTGTATTCTGGTGTCCATCTAGATTGCTAAAGTCTTCACTGTGTCATGAAGAGTGAACAGAGCTACCCCATGAAGGAATCCCATTTCTACTGTTTGTCTTGATCTTGTCATTTCAATTCTCTATATCTCATGATCACAGGTGGAGATGCGTGTATAGATTGATCTGTAATTGAAAACGTCATCCTGTGAATCAAGTCTCACTTTCCACCACATTTCCAGTACAGCGCCTTTAATACTGCTAGATCTGCATCAATCCACTGGTCATTTTATCAGCTCCCTCTGTCCTCACTTAGGTTCATAGGTTGGTACTAGGCTATCGGCCCTAGGGCCTATACAAGCCTAGCCATAACAATTCCCTGGCTATTTCTTCCCACACTATTTACTTCCCTGGACCCCTTTCTAGCAGGGCAAGTGACATGATTCCCCGGGGTGAATTTCCTTTCTCCCATCTAAGGTTCCTTTTGAAGAGGGACAAAGAGGTGCACAAGATCACAAGGTCCTTCAGTTCTTCCACCTCAGGTAGCTTCTCTCCTAACAAAAACACTGCTTTTGGTATCTTGTACCCACCTTGAATGTATCTGACCTCACTCTGATGTGGAACATTCTCACTCATTAAAAAACAGGGTGCAAATGTCATGTAGCAGTGTCCATGGGACCCTGTACTTTTGTAGCTTTTCCCACATGATGTATTTCTGGGTTACATAGTCATATGCATGTTTCATGTCCACAAAGTACATATAAACAATTTTAGTAAACTCCCATGAGTTATTAAGTATAGGAGGTTTTGTTCCATTCACACATACCAAATCACATGACTCCACTGAAGGCAGACAATGACTTGCTACTACCTGGCCCCAGTATTTCAGATAATTTGCGGTGTTCCGGTATCTGCTGGTATTAGGACTGAATTGTTTTCCTATTCAGGCACTGTATGATTTCCTCGGAGAAAAGCAGCAGTTTCTGCTTTTAACCCCCAACAGCTACACTAATTCCTATTTTTTTTAATAAATAAAATAAAATTGATTTTATCTTTGATTTGTCCGTTGTATGCTGCTGATAACTCCCATGGATTTATCTAGTGTCCTGCTAGACATGTGGTGAAAAATCGCCCAGCTGCAGTGCCAGAGTAGCATTTCCTTCTCTCATTGTCCCCCACGTGCTACTGTGTCCCTGATTAATTATTTAAAATAAAAGCATCTCATTTATAGCACTGTCTGTAAATGTAACTACCTGGTGTTCTTCCAGTATTAATTTTAAAACCTGTGAAGAGAAAACCATTCTAAAATCTCACAGCATGGTTTCTCTTCACAGTTATCCAGATGCAGTTGATGAGTGGTCACTGGTAAACAGTGACATCAGTTGTGCCTAAGTATCTAATGTTGGTGCTTTTGCAGCATAGTAACATGGCAATGGATCAGATAGCCATGACCTGTTAGAAAGTGTCAGGAAAAGAAGGGAGACAGCATGTTAGCTGGTAACTTGTAGTTTCATTTCCAGGTTCAAATCTGGAGTGGCCATCACACAGACGGCCATGAGGGTTGCTTATGCCTTAACTGGCTTTCCAGCAGTGAAGGCATTTGCATATCCTGACCACACCATCTGAGTTGGAGAATGAGCTACCTGTGTGACCGCAGGGTACCACAGTATCGTTTGCATGTTCCCTTATAATCTGTGATGTAGGCTACCACCAGGAACTCACTTCATGAGCCAAAAACCCATCACAGGATGCATAGAGCAACACCATCTGTGAGGGATTATGGCTGTATGCATCCTGTTGTCCCCTGCGCTCACCCAGGATGGGCAGACAAAATCCTACCCTACCAGCTGCATCAGATATGCAAGATGCTAATTGAAATTGGGCTTCCTGGGCCGTAGTCTGGGCGTATCCCTCTGTACCACCAGAGCTGGCTGTACTAACAGAATATTTAACCCTAAACAAATTCTGACAATTTTTTTTAAAACCTTAACATGTACTGTCTTGAAATTTAAAAAAATGCAAGAAAACTATTTAATACAATGCAATACCCATCTATTGTTTAGAGAATTCACTATGTGCAGTAAAGGAGTATATGAGAAACTATTAAAAGAAAGTCAAAAGAAATTTACTTAGAAAAATTACATGCTATGAGTTAATAGTTGTTGTGTCTTTCGGCTTTTCCTGCTTAGGGGTCGCCACAGCGGAACTCCGGTCCGCTAATGATTGGTAGTAGATTTTTACGTGCCGAGTTACCAGCCCCTGACGCACAACCTTCAACGAAGGTACGCCTGTTCACGCATGTCTCCACGCAGAAGACGTTCTAGCTGAGAATCGAACCGGACAGCCTCTTACTGAGTTAATAGTATTGTTTGAAAATGTGTGAAATGTGACATTTTATGGAGTCCTTAAATAAAAGGTAAACAATCTGATTGCTTCATATCTACAAATGAAGAGATTAATAGAAAAGTACCCCCTTGTTAAGGCTGTTATGTGCTTGTTACGTAGACGTGGACAGACTAGTTCGCTTTATTTATGCATTCCTTTTAATGTGATATTCATTTTTTTAACCAGGAAAATACAGATATTGAAAACCGACTTGCTCGAGTTCCACAGTATGCAAGTGACCCTGAGGAAACCAGACTCAGGAAATGTGGGATGTCACCAATAGCAGCTCATAGCTTTAACCCTTTGATCTTTGTTACTAGACACAGCATGCTGCAATATATAGAAACAAAACAAGACAGTAGCAGTGTGGAGTTAAAGTTTAACAAAACATGTGTAGCCTTTATGTAGTCCTGTACAATGGCTAAAAATTGCAATAGCACTGTAGTGCTTCTGGCGGGACAAAAAGAACATACTGAGAAAGAAGATATCACGTCATTCCCAGCATATGCTAATTTTACTATTTTGGTTGGAAATATTTTTGAGATCCACAAAAAACACAACTAGGAAGGTCAAAGTTTGAATTGTGGAACATTTAGGTGATGTTAGGAGGCAAAGGTTAGAAAGCCCAGTAGCCACCCATTTTTTGTCCAAGCACAAGGATTTAGATAGTAGTTTGTTTTTCAGTGTTTTAGCACGACTAATTGGTAATGGGAAATTTTAAAAAAACAAATTAGACTTGAAAGTAGGTTGATTATTAATTATCCTACATTGTTTCCCAATGGAATGAATTTAGAGAACAATTTGACTGTTTAAAAATGGGAAAACAGTATGCATTTAACATTTAATAATGCATTTAAAAATGTAGGTAGTATTTAAGAATGTGAAAAATATATTGCTGGATACAAAGTAATTTAAAACAAAATGTGCAATATGAATTTGGTTATGTGGAAAAGTGCAATTACTCAGTCTATAAATTTTTGTAAATTGGATAGTTAATTAATTGGTACTTGATATGCATGTATTTATAGGGACATGATTGTATTAGAAAAGCATTCCATGAGAAGGCGAGAGGCCAAGGTACCAGAAGTGTGTCAATAAAAGAAATAATTTTGTCCTTTGAGTGGTGTTCCTTCCTTCGTGGAGCTTATGTTTTTGTGGAGCTGTTTTTCTTTGGATATGTATAGAATTAATTTATCATTTATTCCATGAAAATGGGGACCACTAAACCATCAGGTACCGCATCTAGTACCCTGTTTGCTGACCTGATTTGTGATCGTGAACTCAGACTGGCTTCTGAAGATCCCTGGGCTTCCACTGCTCAGAATGGTGAATTGGAAAATTTTCAGTCATTGGAGAGGCTCATAATAAAGGAAGTAACTGTTTTTTATGACTTTAGACTGCTAGAGAAATGTTTCATTTAACATTACTCCAAGGGGCATTCATATTGATTGTTTACCAGCTGGAAATTTCACAGAGGAAGAGAGTGATCTCTTGGCTGAATGGAGATAGGCCTCGTTGGACTGTACACTTGCCTGGTTATGGATACTCATTAAGAGGAATGTTAGAAGTATTGATAAACTGTAGGGGGGGGGAGATTACTTCATTACAGAATAATTTATTAAGGGAAATCTCCCCCCAAAGGTATCAAAAGCTTTTTTGTGATGTTAATATAATTGTTCAAAAGGCTGAGGCAAGTGTTATAGAGCGTAAGAAAAAGAAACCGTCTTGGGACATAAATGACTTTGAAAAGAATTTGGTTTATGCTCGTTTACATAGGGGATGCACAAGCAGTTTGAGATCAGGGAAACGGAATATGGCGTCTGACTCAGCGTTTTCTGGGGAGCAGAGCATTGGTAGGAAAAGCGTTTCCTTTGAGGAAACAAGTTCAGAAGAGACTTCTCAATCAAAAAATGTTATGAGGGGGCAGCAGCCAGTCTAGCAGCAAGCACGACCGAAGAGGGCACGTGGAAAGAACAACAGACTGAAGTAAGACTGTACCCATGATCTGGTTACATCTGACAGACATTTAAACTTTTTTGCTTCTATTTCAGAAGATATTATATAATTATGAACATGTTAACTCAGTTTCTGAGTTATGTGAGAGTGTTCATTGTAATGGGGAAAATCAAGAATTGAAAATTTGTTAAATGTGAGCATTTCTGAGTATGTTGAGAAAGTACTTTTAAGGGGGGGCAAAATTCATTCCTACTAGAGTTCCCTCTTTTGCTGATATTATTTTGGATGTCAAAACGTTTTGCCGTAAATTACATCTGAAGGTATTTTTTCTTGCTAAACAGTAAACCATGGTTGATGTAGATAATGCAAGTGTAAAGAATACAAATGATGTGTCTTCTGAAGAAGATGACTTCCTCAATTTAAGTATTCATGACACTGAAATGTCTCAACAATGTGTGGAGTTTGGTGATGGGAACATGGGTCATTATGCTGAGTCCAATGTTGAACAAGAACCATTTTTTACTGGGTATGGACATCTTGATATGCTCAAGATGGTTTTAGAGAGTACTTTCATGCCTCCCAGATTAAGTAGTGCTATAAATGTATTTGAAAATCTGGTATGTAAAAAAGTAGAAAATTGTTTTGGTAATTTTGTAAAGAATTTCTGTTCCTATATCCTTAGTAAAGGGGAATGGCAGGCTTTACAGGAATTACGGTCCAATTTGAATAGGGTTGTTTTTAAAGTGGCTGACAAAGGGGGTAATTGGGAGGTAATGAGCAATGGCCATTATGCTGAAATGGTGTTGAAAATACTGCCTGAAGAAGGTTATTATGCTAAGTTACAATATAATCCCATACAAAGGTTTACAGCAGAATTAAGTGAGATTTTGGAACATGGGGAAAGGCTAGGTTTTTTGAAGAGTAAGAATGTGAAGAAGTTGATTGTTAAGACACCTAGGCATCCTTTTATATATGCCATCCCCAAGATCCATAAAAAGCTTTCCAACCCACCTGGCAGACCTATTATTTCAAGAACTGGATCTTTCTTGGAAAATGTCAGTATTTTTTTAGATTTTCATCTTGAGGCATTTGACTACGATACCGTCCCATATCAAAAATACTCAGGAAGTGTGTCAAGATCTTGCTAATTTTGAATGGAAAGAAAATTATTTTTGGGGAACCGTTGATGTGACTGCCTTGTATACTAACATTGATAGATGGGGTATGGAAGCCATGGCCAAAAGATTGGGGGAAGGACCCCATTCAACATTTTGTACTTCTTGAGTTTTGTTTAACTCCTAATTATTTCAAATGGAAAAATTACTTCTTCCTACAAAAGAAGGGCACATTGATGGTGGCAACTTTCACCCCATCTTATGCTATTATTTATATAGGGGATTTTGAAAGACAATTTATGGTGTTGGAAGAATATTTTGTGAAAAATGTAATTTACTACAAAAGATACATAGATGATTTGCTGTTTATTTGTAAAGGTAGTGAAGAGGAATTTGTGGAATTTATGGGTTCTTAATAATAATCCACATGGTCTAAGATTCACTTGGAGCACAGACAGATATAGTATTCCAGTTTTAGATGTAATTTTGTATGTTGATGTTAAACAAAGGATTCTGCACAGACCATTTAGGAAACCAATGGCTGTTAATAATTTCTTGTATGCCACTAGTATGCATCCTCCCCACCTAACTGAGTCGTTGCCATATGATGAATTTAAAAGGATTTTTAATAATACCTCTGAAGTAAGGTACAAAAAGGTTTGTTTAAATGAGGCATGTGACAGATTACGAATCAGAGTTTATGATGAGAGGGTGCTCCAGAAGGCGAGGGACAAGATTTTGAATGAGTGGGGGAGGGTCATACTAGGTCATCATGGGCATATAGTGAAGAGATGTTATGAATAAGAATGATGGTAATGATTATTTTTCATCACCAGATATTCTGAATTTTCCCCTATTTTGGAAAGGATAGTAAGGCATGCTTGGGAAATTGTGAGTGAAGACAATTCTATTGTTTTTTTGTTTCCAAAATGCATTGTCTTTTCTTATGGGAGATATAATAATCTCAAAGAACTGTTGAATAAGAAGGTTATGGTATGGTGGATAGAATAGTGACCACTCACCATTGTGGAAATTGTTCAGTGTGTAACCGGGTTAAGAATTTACATGGGTGCAAAATTAATGGGAAACTTTACAGGGACGATGAATTTTACAATTGTAACAGCTGTGGGGTAATTTATGTGATAGGCTGTGGATGTCATCCCACATGCTGGTATGTAGGACAAACAACTAGGAAGGTCAAAGTCCGGATTTTGGAACATTTAGGTGATGTTAGGAGGCAAAGGTTAGAAAGCCCAGTAGCCACCCATTTTTTGTCCAAGCACAAGGGTTTAAATAGTAGTTTGTTTTTCAGTGTTTTAGCATGACTGGTAACGGGAAATTTTAAAAAAGAATTAAATAGACTTGTGAGAGTAAGTTGATTATTAATTATCATACATTGTTTCCCAATGGAATGAATTTAGAGAACAATTTGACTGTTTACAAATGGAAAAACAATATGTATTTAAAAATGTATATAGTATTTAATAATGCATTTGAAAATGTAGATAGTATTTAAGAATGTGAAAACTATATTGCTTGATACAAAGTAATTTAAAACAAAATTTGCAGTATGAATTTGGTTATGTAGAAAAGTGCAATTACTCAGTCTATGAATTTTTGTAAATTGGGATAGTTAATTAATTGGTACTTTATGCATGTATTTATAGGGCAGGATTGTATTAGAAAAGCATTCCATTAGAAGGCGAGAGGCCTAGGTACCAGACGTGTGTCAATAAAATAAATCATCTTTGGGGGCTGTTCCTTTCTTCATGGAGCTTGTTTTTTGTGTAGCTGTTTTTCTTTGGATATGTATTGAATTATTTCTGAGATCTTCAGCTATGCCTGTTTATAAGGTAGACTGTAACATCCCAAAGGCTGTGGGTAACCAGTTTAAAATTTCTTCTTTTACATTTATTGTCCTTTCCTGCAACTGATTCTTTTCTTATTTATCAAAATTGCCAGGTATATTGATGCTGCAAATGCTCTTGAACAAGAAACCAGTTTAGGCTTGCGTCGCTTTGAAGTCTGTGACAATGTAGATCTGGAAACTATACTAATGGAGTATGAAAGCTACTACTATATCAAATTCCAGAGATACCCCAAAATCACCAAAAAGTGTACAGATACTGGTAAGTAACTTTCTGGTAGTATTTTTTCAGACATGCCTATATAGTCATGTACATTAAAAATATTGTTTTTGTTTACATATGTTCAGTTATCTGTACATTTCATAAAAGCATTTTTGGTGAAATATAACATAATATTATTTATTTTCCTCAACTTGCTTTTCACCTTTGGATAATGTCAACATCCAGTGATATTTTGAAGGGTAGAGCTATTTATTTATTCATTCCCTTTTTAACCAGGCTGGCCATTTGGGTTTACCTTGAAAATAGGCTATAACCCTATGTACTATTTATACAAACTAAGCGAAAACTGTTCAAGGCACTCGGAACTTCCCCTTTTCTTTTTGACCACTGGACCAACAATTTGTTTGTGTCTTTCGGCTTTTCCTGGTTAGGGGTCGCCACAGCGGAACTCCAGTCCGCTAATGATTGTTAGTGGATTTTTACATCATGGGTTACCAGCCCTGATGCACAACCTTAAACGAAGGCACACCACATTCACGTATGCCTCCACAAAGAAGACGCTCTAGCTGAGAATCGAATGGGACAATGTCTTGCTGTGAGGCGACAACGCTACCGCAGCACCACCACCGCAGTGACCAGTGGACCAACAATGATTGTGCAAAATAGATTAGGAAGTTGCCATAAATTCAACAAACAATATTGCCTTCATGTGCGCGCGCGCACACACACACACACACACACACACACACACACACACACACACACTACCAGACGGCTATATAATTTCACCAGATTTATTTTAGTGCTTTCATCCCATATGGTGAGATTATGCATGACATTAAATTACAACTACAACTTTGGAACCTGTGACACTGCTACTACTTTGGAGCATTCTAATATTAAAGTGTTTTAGACATTTACTAACTGATTTATATTGTAATAAGTTTAACTCATTGTAATATGTTTATTATGTAAGATATGTTTTACTTTTGCATGTCTTTATGTAACTATGAAATATTTTCCTGACGCATCTTTAGCATAATTATGTTCATTCAACTGTGATGTACTTATATATGTTTTCTGTCTGTGGAGCTTTTTTAACAGACCCTCCACTGAAAAGAGTTATTCATGTTTCACTGTTGCAGTCCTAACATATGGATTATCCTGCTCCCTGTAGCCCTCAGTCGGCCCGAATACCAGAGTCCTTGGTATATGACATCGGCTGCCATCGGTTGTAAACTGATGTCAGAACGTCGGGTATAAAGGGAGGCGGCCGACGCCATTTCCTCAGTCTTTCTTGCCGTGGAGCCTGAAGCAGATGCAATTCGCACTAGTGCCGGTCGGCCGTTTACCTTCTTTCTGCATTCCGACTACCAAGTTGAAGATGCCTTCAGATAAGTATCCCATTGGGGATCCTCTTTTCTTGCTTTAATGAATGTCAGATAAAGTTAATAACTGTCTTGCCTGTGGAAAACTGATTCCGCATTGTGATTTTCATTCCTATTGTATAACTTGTTTGGGCCTTGAGCAGGATGTCCCTAACTGTGATCTCTGTGCTTCCTTCAACTCACGTACCATACGCCGTAGAGCTAAAATTTTATATAAGCATTTCGGAGTCTGGCCTAAGTTCATCGGTATGGTGTCTTCTGGTCTCCCGACTTCGGATATACCTAGAAAACGCAAGGACAAGGACCGCGACAGGCCTAGGGTTAAAGCTGCTGACGATGCACTGGTGAAATTGGTCATTGGCCCAGCGGTAGCTAGTGAGGTGCTTTCGCAGTCCCTACAGTCCGAAGAATTTCAGCCACAGGCCTCTGCCGAGACCTTTATGGAGTCCTCCATGCTGCAGGCTGCTATCTTGTCTTCAGACCCTCCGCCTGTCGCTGCCTCAGATGGGTCCGGAACAGTTATGCATGCACCAGCTTCTGACGTCTCTTCTCTTTGACATGAGACCAGAGCCATACCGACCACCTTAGCTCAGACTTCTGCAGTTGCTAGGCCTCCCGAGTACCTCCGGATTACTAGTAAACCTTTCAGCCGCAAATCTATCCACAAGTGGGCATTGGCCTCCTCTCCTGTGCCTCAGTCCCAGTTGGTAAAGATGGCTGGTGATGATCTTACCCTTGTATTAAGGGCTCTCGCCCCCCCCCCCTTCCAAGAGGACTAGGGAATTGTCTCCTGATGTTTTGTCTGAATCAGATTCTGAGGTTTACAGTATTTCTGCTGGTGAGGAAGGAAATTCTCAACTTTTTTCTGGCTTTGAGGATTCTGATGCTGAAGATTCTATCCCCTCTGCCTCCCCTCCAGAAGATGTTTCCTTTGTGGATACTTTGACTACTCTTATGGAGCACTTTAAATGGGAAAGTCAGGATTTCCCTCAGTCTAAGAAGAGGATCTGGGAATTTTTAGATTTGCCACAGCATAAACCTCTGACTGTACCTCCTGTTTTGGAAGTTGTGGATGATATTTTCACGGAAAATTCTTTAACTCCTAATTCTGCTCCTCCTGCTCCCAGAAAACCTGATGGGTATTATAGGGTTCCTGATTCTCATCAGTTTCTTTTTTGAAACCCTACTGCTGATCCTGAGATTATTTCTCAAGGTCCCAAGGGTGTTAATGCTACTATTGTTAAAAACCCTGTACCTTCTGTTAAGGAGTCTAGGGCCTTGGATAGGTGGGGTAAAAAAGGTTTATACCTCTGCAACTCTTGCCATTAGATCTGTGAATTGTCTTTTTCACATGCTTAAGTATCAGCAGCATACTTTGGAGGCTATTAAGGCTAAGCTTTGGGATATTCCTTTCATGTCAGAGAACAAAGACTTACAAGATTTACTAAATTCTGCCACTCTGGTTAATAAGCATTCTCTTCATTGTGGTTTTGACACCTTGGAGGCTTCCTGCAGAGCAGCAGCCACTGGTTCCATTATTAGAAGGCATGCTCGGCTTAGGGAGCAGCCTCTTTCTGAACCTGTAAAATCTAAATTGCTGGATGTTCCTTTGCACAAAGACTACCTTTTTGGTAACAAGGCTGAGGAGGTACTGGAAACGTTGGAGGATAAGGCAAAATCTTTGCAAGCTGTAAAAGATTTCCTTCAGGTTCAGCCTCCTTGGTTTAGTAGGCATTTTCCTTCCAAGAACTGGTCTTTCTCTGATCCTGGCAAGTAGGGTTGCTCTAGGCCTAGGGCTTTCAGATCTTCCAGAGGGCAGGCTTCTGCTCCTCAAAGGACTAAACAGTGGTGTCCTTCTGCTGCTAAATCAGGGAGCCAGCTTTCCAAAGCAAGCATTCTCAATGACTCCGGCCTTTTTGTGCCTACCTCTGCGGGCCCAGGGTTTCCTTGGGGTGGGGGGTTTAGCCAGGTTTGCAGAGGTATGGTCAACCATCACAGATGACAAATGGGGTACTCAACATAGTAAACCAAGGTTACAACTTTTATTTTCACACCTTCCCTGTTCTACAAGGTTACCGAGACATTCCCAGAACTCTCAGGGCAGAGGTAGAGAATCAAATTTCTTCTCTACTGGCTATGGGGGCTATAGAGCCAGTTCCTGCAAATCAGACAGGCCTAGGTTTTTACTCTAGACTTTTTCTGGTACCCAAAAAAGGGGACACCTGGTGCCCTATTCTGGATCTGTCTATTCTAAGCACTTTTCTGGTGATTCCCAAATTCAAGATGCTCACTCTTCAACGGTTACTGCCAATGCTGGGCAAGGATTCATGGCTGGTAACTTTGGATCTCAAGGAGGCTTATCTGCACATCCCGGTAAGGGAAAGTTGCAGGCAGTTTATTCATTTCAGGGCTGGGGAGCAACACTTCCAATTCTCTGCGCTGCTCTTTGGCTTATCTACTGCTCCCAGAGTTTTCACAAAGTGCCTGGCAGCAGCCATTGCTTTTTACAGGTAGAGAAACATATAAATTTATCCTTACCTGGACGACTGTCTCATTCAAGCAAACTCCCCAGAACAGTTAAAAAAGGATTTGGACTTTGTGAAGAACATTCTCACTTCTTTGGGTTACACTCTCAATGAGAAGAAGTCAAAGTTGGTTCCTACAAGGGAGATTGTTTTCCTGGGAGCGAGTCTGAATACAGCCACCCAGATGGTATTCCTCCCTCAAGACAAAACAACAAGATCTGTCTGCTTATTTCATGATCTTGGCAAGCATGTCCCAGCTCTCTGCAAGGCAATTCCTGCAAGCACTGGGGTTCATGGCTTCATGTATCCTGATGATCCCATATGCAAGGTTGCATATGGGAAAACTTCAATGGTACCTCAAGAACCTTTGGTGTCAACACACACAGGACTTGGACTTGATTTTTCCCCTTATTCCCTGTCTACAACTGGAGTTTCTCTGCTGGGCAACAGCCTGTTCCTCTCAGAACAAGGGTCTGCCAGCCAGACGTTCACCACAGACTCCTCAGATTATGCATGGGGGAGGGCACATATGGAAGGCAGGGGCATACAAGGGACTTGGAGCACCCAACAGATTCATCTGCACTTAAACTTAAAAGAATTGATGGCAGTGCAGCAGGCCTCGCTGGCTTTCAAGGACCTACTCTACCCTGGGACTCTTCTGATCAGGGCAGACAACACCACAGTCATGTGGTACATCAACAAGTGGGGGGGGCTCACTCATACCCCTTGTGCAGACACAGCATGAAACTATGGTCCTTAGCAGCTTCCATGGGCATACATCTCATAGCCCAGTATCTTCCAGGGAGGCTAAACTCCTTGGCAGATCAATTGAGCAGACTTGTTCTGGATCCTCATGAGTGGCAACTGAATAAGATCATTTTCTATCACATCGCTCAGCATTGGGGCACTCCTCAGGTGGATCTTTTCTCCTCTCACACCAGTCATCTCCTTCCAACCTTTTGCATCAGGGAGTTTCAAAACAAAGCATGGAGAGTGGATGCTTTGTCCTTCCCATGGACACAACTCTCAATTTATGCCACCCCCCCCCCCCCGCCCTTCTTTCTAGAGTGCTGCTAAAGATAAGGGACGAAAAACCAAAGGCTGTTCTGATAGCACCAGATTGGCCCAGTAGCATTGGTATCCCCTTCTTCACAGCCTTTCCCAAGCTCAGCCTTGGCATCTTCCCTGGTACCAGATCTGTTGGTTCAGGACGGGGGGAAGTTTCTTCATCCTCATCTTCAAACTCTGCATTTAACTGCCTGGCTAATACTTTAAATGTTTCCCAGCAGGTGGTTGAAGTTCTTCATGAGGCCAGGAGGCCTAGCACCAGGAAATCCTATGCAGATGGAAGAGATTTTGCTTTTGGAGGCAGGCTAAAGGAGAAGAGTCTTCCCAGCCTTCTCTTTCCCTCATTCTTGATTATCTAGCAGGTTTGCTTAATGGTGGACTTTCCTTTTCTTCAATTAAGATTTGTGCTTCAGCAATTTCTGCTCATTCTTCTTTTGAGCAACCTATTTTTTCTCACCCCTTAAATAGTTCCTGAAGGGAGCTAGCAATCTTAGATCTCCCGGAAGAGCTCCTACTCCTGCTTGGGATCTTAATTTGTCCTGGAGAAGCTTACTCTTCCTCCCTTTGAACCTGCTGCCTCTGCAGACTTAAAGTTCCTTTCCTGGAAGACTGCCTTTCTTTTGGCTATTACTTCGCCAGAAGGGTTTCGGAGCTGCAAGCCTTCGTGGCAGTAGAACCTTTCATTATTTTTCATACAGACCAGGTTTCTCTGAGAACTAATCTCTCCTTTATGCCTAAGGTGGTTTCCAGTCTGTCACTTAACCAGTCTATTCATCTGCCTACATTCTTAAATAACACCCAGAATAAAGGGGAAAGGATTCTGTGCACTCTTGATGTGCACAGACACTTGAGATTTTACTTAAATAGGACTAAACCCTTTTGGAAGTCTCAGCAGTTGTTGGTTAGTTTTGCTTCTAGGGCTCAGGGTAAAGCTATTTCCAAACAATAGGGATGGGGTAGCATACCCAGCCCCCAACCGATACAATAGGGGGGTTTCTTTTAATAACACTAACGCTGCTATCATTGATAGGGGTGATGACACTCAAGGGGAAACAGAGGAACCATTAAGGAGAAGTGAGAGGTTAGCAGAAAAAGGTAGAACGGCTAACACTAACCAGGATTTTCAGCGGAACCCCGGCAGGACCGGGGTTTGGGGGCAGAAACAAGTACCCAGGACATGGATCCCCAGGCATTGAATGACATCCACACTACTGAAGATTTTAGATTTGCAAAGGATGTTGTTTTTAATTTTAATTTTAACCCTGACCCTGACACAATCACTAACAACATAGCAGTACTAGAAGGGAACTGTACTAAACTAAACAAAGATAATTTTACAATATACAACAACACAGATTTAGTTCTGGAAGAATGTGCATGTGAGTTTTCACCTGGGGCTTACAGTTTGTTCCTCACAAACCAATGAACTTGACTCAAGCACTTGTAGAATTGAAACTTTTTACTAGAAGTCTGAACCTTACTCAAATCTTTAAGGGGCAAAAAATTGATGACACAGGGTTAACACGCAGTAGTTTAATTAACCCCCCCTCTCCACCCAATTATTCTCTTTTTTGAAAAGCTGGTTGAAAACGAGTTTAGAAAATTATCTAAAGACAAACAGTCTTTTTCTGGATGTAACTTATCCATGCAAGAAACTGAATTCATCAATTCTCTCAAAAATGAGAACGTCAGGATTATGAAGCCGGACAAGAGTGGAGGGGTAGTGCTCATGTTTACTAGTGAATATGAAGCACACATTTATTCCATGCTCCAGGACAACGAACAATATGACACGGTATCCCGAAATGAAGTCAACATTGCATTTGCTCAGATCAACTACTATCTTAAAGATCTTTTATTACAGCAAGCAATAAATGAGAGGGTGTATAATTTGCATGTAGAAAAACCCAGGATACCGGTCATGTTCGGGATTCCCAAAATCCATAAGGGAACTTATCCTTTAAGGTTCAGACCTATAGTATCAGGTGCGGGAGGTGTCACTGAGCCCACTGGAAAATTCATCGATCACTTAACCAAGGCTTTTATGCCCCTTCTCAGCCATGTTTGCAAGGACTCCTGGCACTTTCTCCGTGATATTCCTGTTTCCTGTTTTTTGCCTGATTTGATCATGATCACCATAGACATTAAGGACCTCTTTTCGAGCATTCCTCACCAAGAAGGTCTAGAGTGGTTTACAGAATTTCTCAGTAATGAAACCAGCCTCAACAATAAGCTTACAAATTTACTAACGGAGTTGATGGAGATGGTCCTGATGAACAACTTTATTTTTTTCAATGGCGAACTGTTCAGGCAACGTAAAGGAGTCGCCATGGGGGCATCTTGTGCCTCATTTTATGCTAACGTGGTGTTGCATAAATGGGAACACACGTTTGTCTTGATACCCCCATGGCAGCAACACATCCTTTTTTACAGACGTTACCTGGACGACATTTGCATCCGCTGGGGAGGCTCAGAATGTGAGTTCAAAGAATTCTTCCAATACATCAACACCTCGACTGGTTTTCTACAATTCACATACACTGCTAGCCCTCAGGAGCTCCATTACTTGGACATTACCTTGTTCAAGGATTTCAACCAGAATACTTTCCATTCTAAATTATACCGCAAACCCACCTTTTCTAACTCACTGTTACACTTTGATAGTGCACATCCCTTATATCAGAAAAGGGGAATCATTAAAGGGCAACTCATAAGAGTGAGTAGAATCTGTAGCACTGATGAGGACTTTGAGTTTGAAGTTAAAACCTTGCGAGCCTTATTCCTGGAAAGAGGATATCCCCTAGAAATGTTTATGGGTTTAGTTGAGGAGATCAAAGTATTGAGGAAAACCTTATACACACCAATTTTGGGAAAAGGACCAGAGTTGGCAATCCCATCAACTTCCAGAGTATCCAACCACCCTACAAACAGTTTTATATACACCTATTCATCTAGTTCCAAAGAAATGGAGGAAACCGTCAGAAACTACTGGCCGGTTCTAGCCCTTTATGAAGATTTCAAGGACCTTTTACCCCCCAGACCTAGTTTCGTTAGAAAAAGAGGCATTAACTTCAAAGAAATTTTTGAAAGGAAACCAGATAACAAAAAGAAGGTGAAACAATCTAAGAAGGACACTTACAAATGTGGCTCTTGTAGTCAATGCCATGCTTTAATGAACGTTGAATCTGTGTACATTCCATCCAGGAGGTTTAGGACGAAACCAACTGGTTCCTATTCTTGTGGAAGCAAAGGGGTGGTATACCTGGGTATTTGTACCACGTGTTCGAGTTTCTACGTGGGGAAGACTGAAAGAGAATTCAGGAGACGGATCTATGAACACTTATATGACATGGCTAAACAGAAAGAAACTAATGCTTTTTTTAAGCATTCCCTTCTTTGCCTGGGTAGTATCATCAAATTCTTTGTTTTAGAACAAGTGGAACCGGATCTCAGGGGTGGTGACTGGGAATCCACCCTCGAGTACCGTGAGCTAGTATGGCAATTAAGGCTAGACGCAGGGAGACCACCTGGATTGAATGGGACTATTAGCATTAAACCCGTATTAAAGCTTAGAAGGGCACGATTATAGTTATTCCATCCTAACCAATTAGTTTTGTTGTCCCATGTTTACAAACACTATGCCCTTCTTTCACTACCACTTGGCACTTGCGCATTTTATCAGAACACATGACTTAGGGACCCAAGATTCACTATTTTCCTTTTCCCTAACTCCCACGCTCTTTTTTTTTCTTTGGTTTGACAACCTGACACTTGGTCCTAGAGCGCCTTTTTTGATGTGAACTATGAAAAAGAACCAAGACTCCTATCACAAACCAACATTAAATAAAATGCTCCCTCACACTTCTAACAGAATTTTATCTCCCAGGTTCATCAAAACTGATGGATTTCCAACGTTTCCAATAGCATTATTTTAAACTATTTTAATTTTGATTCTATTATATTTGAAACAGCGTTTTTAATGTTTCGTAATTATATATGCATAATCCAGCTGTTAAATATATATATATTTTTTAACAATATAAGTTTTTATCTCATGTTTTAATTAATGCAAAGCCCCTTTATGGAATCTAACAACTGATTGACAACACTTGTTTTCAATTAATGTGTTACCCATGGTTATATAAAAAGGTTTGGCTTCAGCAAATGCTTTTGTACTCACTTGAAAAAGCTCAGGATTACCCTGAGCGAAAGCGCTTGTGTTTATTTTTTCTTGGACCTACTTGAATAAAGGATTTTCGCATTCTACATCAGCTTTTGGTTTTTTGTTCCTGGTGGCTGTGGAGTCGTGTTACTTGGATTTCTGGCATCTTTTTGGATCTCTATTTCCAAACAAACCATGTCCAAATGGATTGCTCATTGTATTCATTTTTGTTACCTGCAGCATGGAAAGGTTTCCCCCCCAGGGTATTAGGACCCATTCTAGTAGAGCAGTCTCTACCTCTGCAGCCTTTCTGAGAGGTGTGCCTACTAAGGACATTCTAGAAGCAGCCACTTGGTCTTCTGTCCATACTTTCACAAAGCATTACAACCTAACTTTGTTTTCTAAGTCTAGGGCTGGTTTTGCCTCTGCAGTTTTGCAAGGCCTCCTTATCAATCCTTAATCTGTGATTGTTCCTCCACCCTTTTGTTTTCTTCCTGGGCTTTGGGAATCAACCCATATGTTAGGACTGCAACAGTGAAACACGAAGAACATAGTACAGTTGTGTACACTTACCATAAATGTAGATGTTCGAGTGTATTCATTGTTGCAGTCCTGGTTTCCCACCCTCCATTCCCCCTTTTTTCTTAAGGCACAGACTACTTATATTATTTTTTGGATGACTTTTTTCCAGGGTGTTTCCTTTCTGGTTTGGCCTTCTTTTGGGGGCTCCTGACAGTTAAGGCAAGGAAATGGCATGGTCCACCTCCCTTTAAACCTGACGTTCTGAGATCAGTTTACAACCGACGTCATATACCAAGGACTCTGGTATTCAGACTGACTGAGGGCTACTGGGAGCCGGATAACCCATATGTTAGGACTGCAATAGTGAATACACTCTAACATCTACATTTATGGTAAGTGTACACAATTGTACTGTCTTGCATGTCCCACTCAGACAATCCCTGTAAACAAATGTAATGAATAAATAAAAAAGTGTAAAATATTTAGTATGGAAACCATTCATGTGCAATATATGTGCAAGCAGACATTAGATGTTTGAATAAATAAAATTGAGCTAAGGACTGTGAAACACTAATTGGTAAGTAGATAGTAGTTCAAGCTAGAGGATTACGATAAGCATTGTATAGCTGATGAGTCAAGGATAGTTGGTGGTAAGAATATTAGGGTACTTATTGACCTAGAACCTGGTTATGAGGTAGTGGTGGAGGGTGTTGAAGTGAGTTAAAGTGGCAAAGTCAGAAAGAAACTATGAACACCAGCTTTACTTCACTGCATATCGCCTACTTAGAAGCGACCTCTGCTTGACATTCAAAGCCATGTCTGACCCAGTGTTGCTAGACATGCTTAATTTGAAAAAATTTCAATCCCTCCATGCCACATGCTCCAAAGACCTCAACCTCATCACCAGAAGGTAAGGAGCATTTGCACAGCCATGTGTGGTGGTGTTTTAGTAAGGCTTTAGGAAGTTCCAGTTTTGGTCTCATATTGTAGTATACTTATGTTACCTGGACAATATTTTTATTGTTTAGAAGGTTTAGGTCAAGGAATTTAAATAAAACTACTGACTTTTTTTAAAACTTAAATAGACTGCATCTGAAAGTTTTATATTGACTGTTTAGATGCAAACTTGTATATGGATCACAACAATGCGAGGTTTCGGTCAAGGATTTTTAGAAAGCCTGCTTTCTGTAATGGGTACTTAAATAATAGCAGCAGTCATCCACTCAAACAGAAATCTAATATAGTAGTCAGATGGTTAGGCTTTCTTGACTTTCATCAGATGACAATATTTTCATAACTGAAATGGATGACCTAAAAGAGATGATTTTATTCAAGATATGAGATGTGAATACAGACATCAGAACCACCATCACATTACATTCTCCCTTAACAGCAAAATCTAAATATAATGATGGTGATGGATTTAAATGTTATGATCCTTAACTTTTTCTGTACATTCTGCTTCTGTATTTCTGTTGTACATAAAAACTGATACCTTGTTTCATATACGTTGAAAATTAAACTTGATCTAGCTCTGTTTTTCATTTTTAAAACTAGTTGGACTTTGTAACTCGTACGAGGCTTGGAATAAATCAAGGGTAAATAGGATGCCCAAGTGTGGGAATTATCAGTGTTGCTGTATATGTAAATGAACAAATATACTCTGGTAATTATGGGTAAGTTATCCCCAGTTGAGGACATTAGAATTGCAAAAGTTCAGGGGTGATTTATGCCATGAAGTGTATCTCTTATGATTTCTTCTATATAGGAAAAACTGAGAGAAGACTTCAGAAGCAGATTTACTGTGTCAATAGTATTAAAGGTGTGATCATGACAATTAGGTGGCTAAACACATTTGTCTTCTAGAATCCCTTATAAACAAGGAGCAGAAAAGATCCAGGCTAAGAATGTTTCCAAAATAATGGCAAAAAATCCACGAATATACGTCCAGGTACCAGTTTATTAACAGAGGACACAAGCGCTTTCACAGTTGCTTCTTCAGGTGTAACTCCTACCATAAAAGCACACACCTTATATACTCTTCCCAAATAGTCTAAATGATCAATTAACAGACTAAAACATTTAAAAAGGTAGTAAACATGAAAATACCTAGCTAAAAATGCATTTATATCACAAGATACAACATACTTAAAACATTTTAAAAGATAGTACACATAAAAACATAAATATTACCTAATTGAAATGCATTTATAATTCAAATGGAATAGACAGTGGACAGTAAATTATATATATATATATATATATATATATATATATATATATAAAAATTATATTTATTTAAAATATTTATATAAAAATATATTCATTTATTTAAAAAAAAAAAAAAATATATATATATATTAAACAAGACAAAAATATATATTAATGAATGTATTTACATTTGCATTTAAAATTTTTAAACATGTTATAAATGAATCAAAATTCATCTATTCAATGGTCTATTACGAAGCACAGGCTTAATAGGAATGCATTCGTTAAGGCCATGTCCAAAACTGGATCTGAGTCTCACAATCCATTTTGCTTCCGTATCCTCAGTTCTAGCTCTTACATCACCACCCCTACCATTCTCATATATAAGAGATAAAACTCTAAACTTAAATACATGATCATCTCCCATGGCACTAATATGTTTAGCTAGAGCATTAGTCTTTGACTTCTTCCTAACATGGTACAGATGCTCCCTAATTCTTTCTCTAAGGGTTCTATCAGTTTTGCCTATATAAAAACAATGACATAACTGGCATTCTGCTAGATAGACCGCATGTGAACTATCACATGTGGCACCTACCCTGAAATCAGTGCTTCTTCTAGTATCAGGGTGATGGAACAATAAACTCATATCTATAGAGGAACACTGTGGACAATGACCACAAGGTCGTGTACCTTTGAACTTCATAGGTGGTTTATCATTTTTCACACCACATAACCTCCTATACAAATTCTTCTTATTTTTAAAGGTATACTGTGGTGTGGGACTAATAAGAGAGGATATTGTAGGTTCAGTGGTCAAAATTGGCCAGTACTTATTAATAACATCAGTGTATTGCTTGACATTCCTAGCATAAGTAATACAAACATTAAGTTTTGGTTCATTGTTTGTAATATGTCTGTGAGTATTACTTGAAAAGTATGGTTGTGCTTTACTAGATCTCATTTGTCTCACCATCTTCTCATTCTTACTAATGCAATTAATGTAGTAACCACGTTGTTTCAACTCATTACTGGTATTAAGCATCATATGATCATACTCAACTGGATCAACACTTAGCCTAGATGCCCTAAAAAATTGATTGCGAGCTACGTTGTCAAAAACAAAATCCGGGTGCATGCTTTGTCGGTCAAGCAAATTATTCACTCTACATTCCTTCCTGTACATCCTAGTGCTTACTTTTCCTGTTGCATCTATATCTATGCATACATCTAGAAAACTGATTCCTGTATAAGAATAATTGAAAGTGAATTTCAGAAAATCTGTGCTATTGTTCAAATAATCTACAAAAAGTTTCAACCCATCAAGGGTACCTTTCCACAAGAAAAAACAATCATCAACAAATCTTCTGAAAAATGGTATATATGGTGCATATATACTATTAAATAATGGTGCATATATACTATTAAATATATTATCTATCTCCCAGGTTGCCATGACCACATTAGCATAACTATTTGAGCAAGAGCTGCCCATGTCAACACCATTTCTTTGCCAATAAATCTGGTCATTAAAAATAAATATGTTATTATAAAGCACAAATGCTATCAATTTCTGTATAACTACAATCTCACTAGCATTAAGCATACCTACTTTCAATAATAACTTCTTCATGAAATCTATACCAGAAGCGGATACTACTATTGACGTTTTATCATTAAGGACTGACTAATCATTAGGTATAACAGTAAAAAGAGATAAAACATCTAAAGTAACCAAAATAACCTCACCTTCTACATACCCATCATTAGTAAATTCATATAAATCATGTAAAAAGTGCTCAGTATCCTTTAGAACATGACATATAGAATCTAAAACAGGTCTCAGCTTCTTCTCTACATAAATAGAAATAGCTTCAGTAGACCATCCCCTGCCTGACACTATGGGCCTCATGGGTGGTCTAACATTATCCTTGTGTAACTTAGGGAGGCCTTGTATAATAGGTATTACAGGTTTGCAAACTAAGAAGTACTGGAACAATTCATCAGTGATAAGGCATTCAAACTGCATATTCTCTTAATTTCAGTAATTATATGTTGAATCATTTGATCTGCAATCAGCTTAGTAATAGGTTGATAAAAACTAACGTTATTAAGCATATCATACATTAATGAGTCATAATCTGTTTTATCTAAAACAACTATCTGTCCACCTTTATCAGCCGGTCTAATTACCAGGCTGGAATCATTCTCTAATTCATTTAAAGTATGCATTTCATTTTTGTTAAAATTATATTTCTTATTATAATTAATATTATTATCAAAAACATCATAAAAATCATTAATACATAATTGCTCAAAGGCACTAACTATATAGTTCATTTTAGGTATGAAAGTGCTCGGTCTCCTAAAAACAAAATCATACTTATCTTGTGTGTTTAAAAACATTAACTTAAGATTTAAGTTCCTAATAAAAAACTTCAAATCAAATATAGCATCAGTTATACTCATATCTGAAGTAGGTATAAATGACAAACCTTTAGTTAAAACATTCAATTCAGTGTCAGTAAGCAAATGCTTCGATAAATTAACAACTAAAGTCTTACTTTCTGAAAAGCCTTCTTTATAGTGTAGACATTGCTGGTTTCTTCTTCGTGCTTCCTCTTGTTTCTTGTATTGCTCCTTCCACGTATTTGGTTTTGTTTCCTCTGACCATCTACTCTTCTCATGGAGTTGTCCCGTATTGGTAAAGGAAAATTTAATGCATACTCATTAGAATGTAAGCGAGCATTGTCAGGTTCATTAGGATTTGTAGATTTAATGCTGTCATCACTTCTATGGACTTGTGCTGTTACTGTCACTTTTCTCCTAGCTCCTTGCATAGGTACATTCGGAATGACAGAAGCAGTCGATACAGTGGTTCCTTCTTCAGAAACAGTGCATGCTGTATCTGTCTGTTCCAAAAGAGTATCAACAGTAGTCTCACTGCGACTAGCGTTGGTAGCCATTTGCGCATACGAACTCACTTCCGGTATTCTCTGGGCTGAGGCTGTCGTTTGCTCCATAGCTATTGGTTCTCGTGGCCACATGAATATGTGGCCCAATGAGAAGTCTAAATGATCTCTCTGCAACTTTTTCAACTTAATTTGAAGTAATTTACGCTTATATGAGTCCACATTGTTTAAGGTATCTTGCAAACATTTAGAAAATAAATCACCACTGTATGTATTATCAAGGTACAAGTACTTATTCTTGATATCTTCCAACAGTTTATTCCCACGTCTTACAGCAGCTGCAATCAACAATTTAATATAGCTGAAACTGGTGGCAATATTCAACTTTTGCCATTCAGTTAGAAGAAACGCATCACAGTCAGTTTCAGCTGGCATCTTCAGTATTCTTAGCCCTCTGGGCACAAGTTTTTGCTCTATACATACTTCAAGATGAAACTTTTCGTACTGTGTTCTTGCTAATTTGGAGAGTAACCTCTCCAAATCGAGTAAGTCAGTCCTTAATGATAAAAAGTCAATAGTAGTATCCGCTTCTTCAGCACATTCAAGGTCAGCATTCAACAAAGGGTTGTTCACATCTCTAATTTTAGAAATGAAAGTATCAACACTACCTTGTGATATGCCTCGAATTTCAGGATTAAAGTCCAGTTCAATTTGTATAGCATCCTCAGCCATAGTAGAATATGTGGCAGGCTCACAAAACAGGAAAACAATCAGCAAAAACAGAGCCCAAAAAGCAGCAATATTGCAGAAACAAATATCCCTTATAAACAAGGAGCAAAAGATCCAGGCTGAGAATGTTTCCAAAATAACGGCAAAAAATCCACGAATATACATCCAGGTACCAGTTTATTAACAGAGGACACAAGCGCTTTCACAGTTGCTTCTTCAGGTGTAACTCCTACCATAAAAGCACACACCTTATATACTCTTCCCAAATAGTCTAAATGATCAATTAACAGACTAAAACATTTAAAAAGATAGTACACATGAAAATACATAGCTAAAATGCATTTATATCACAAGATACAACATACTTAAAACATTTTAAAAGATAGTACACACAAAAACATAAATATTACCTAATTGAAATGCATTTATAATTCAAATGGAATAGATAGTGGACAGTAAATTATATACATATATATATATATATATATATATATATATATATATATATATATATATATATATATATATATATGTATATATATAATTATATTTATTTATTTAAAATATTTATATAAAAATATATTCATTTATTTAAAAAAAAAAAAAAATATATATATATATATATATATATATATATATAGATAGATATTAAACAAGACAAACATATATATTAATGAATGTATTTACATTTGCATTTAAAATTTTTAAACATGTTATAAATGAATCAAAATTCATCTATTCAATGGTCTATTACGAAGCACAGGCTTAATAGGAATGCATTCGTTAAGGCCATGTCCAAAACTGGATCTGAGTCTCACAATCCATTTTGCTTCCGTATCCTGATTTCAGGGTAGGTGCCACATGTGATAGTTCACATGTGGTCTATCTAGCAGAATGCCAGTTATGCCATTGTTTTTATATAGGCAAAACTGATAGAATTAGGGAGCATCTGTACCATGTTAGGAAGAAGTCAAAGACTAATGCTCTAGCTAAACATATTAGTGCCATGGGAGATGATCATGTATTTAAGTTTAGAGTTTTATCTCTTATATATGAGAATGGTAGGGGTGGTGATGTAAGAGCTAGAACTGAAGATACGGAAGCAAAATGGATTGTGAGACTCAGATCCAGTTTTGGACATGGCCTTAACGAATGCATTCCTATTAAGCCTGTGCTTCGTAATAGACCATTGAATAGATGAATTATGATTCATTTATAACATGTTTAAAAATTTTAAATGCAAATGTAAATACATCCATTAATATATATTTTTGTCTTGTTTAATATATATATATATATATATATATATATATATATATATATATATATATATATTTTTTTTTTTTTTTTTTAATAAATGAATATATTTTTATATAAATATTTTAAATAAATAAATATATTTTATATATATATATATATATATATATATATATATATATATATATATAATTTATATCTATTCCATTTGAATTATAAATGCATTTCAATTAGGTAATATTCATGTTTTTATGTGTACTATCTTTTAAAATGTTTTAAGTATGTTGTATCTTGTGATATAAATGCATTTTAGCTAGGTATTTTCATGTGTACTATCTTTTTAAATGTTTTAGTCTGTTGATTGATCATTTAGACTATTTGGGAAGAGTATATAAGATGTGTGCTTTTATGGTAGGAGTTACACCTGAAGAAGCAACTGTGAAAGCGCTTGTGTCCTCTGTTAATAAACTGGTACCTGGATGTATATTCGTGGATTTTTTGCCGTTATTTTGGAAACATTCTCAGCCTGGATCTTTTGCTCCTTGTTTATAAGGGATTTTATATTTGTTTCTGCAATATTGCTGCTTTTGGGCTCTGTTTTTGCTGACATTTGTCTTCTAGTTCATTTAAAAAAAAATCATCGTTTTTACACTGGAACAGATTCAGAATAAGTATTCAAGTGAGAAGATTTCCTGGAATAACATGAGCTTGTTTGGAAAATATGTTAAATGTTACCATATCCCCCTGGTTTAAATTAACACGTGCATAAATTCAGTATTAAAATTATATACTGCTAGGGTCAAGTAATTGTATATACAGGCAATTTTATGGATTATTCATGCATTATATTTCATTGGATATATGTATATAAGAGCTTATGGAATTTAATTTTTTACAGAGCAATTTTGTATAAACTTTTCAAAACATACTTTTAAAAATGTTTACATTGTCACGTCCTTCTTTTACTCTGTCACTTCCTGTTTGAATGCTATACATTTCTGCTCAGTGAATTTTATTCATTTTCTGATGAAGTCTCTTTCTATGGATTTATTGTAAACTATTGAATGCACAAATTGCCAAACTGCAAAAAATCAGACTCAAAGGTCTAAAACTACAAAACACTGGCAATCTAAAAAAAAACAGATCTGAAACAGCGAAACAGCTTTTATGTAGAGAGGGCAACCCTCTCACCCACCATACACCCTGCTACTTATATATTCCAACTCGGAGAGTGTACTAAATTTGGGAAAAGGCAAAGCCCCACTCCACCCTCTACTGCAATATCAGGCAAGCAACTACCAGCATATGTTGATATTTTACAGTTTAAATCTTTTGAATTCAATTTTCTACAATTTAGTGATATGCCCATTCAGCAGTTTCAAAAGAGACTGTTCTGTATGGGACAAAAGTACTGAAAATAAATTTGGTGGAATTATATAGCCATCTGGTGTTATTTTGTGATGGTGGCTTTGTTTGATGTGTTTCTGGTAGTTAATTTTTTTCACAGTGGTATCTGCATTGAACCTATTTCTTCTGTACAGTTAAGGTAATTTCTAGCATGGCTGGTATGGGGTGTAGTATCATCAAAATATATAAGGCAGAAATTACAAATTTAGATTCAGCCAATGGAATCTTATTTGATTGGATGCTGTCAGCGATATCCGAGATATTGGAGTTGGAGTAATCTCTGACAATACTGCTGAGAAGATACCTGTGACTAATATCAAAGTAATGGACGTGAAGCCTAGTGAATGAAGAATGCTTATAATGTAAAAAGATATTGTATAAGTGATTCTGGGAAGAAAGTTGGGAGGAAATAATGTGGTATTTGGAAGTAAGACTTTTGAAATATCTGGAGAGATGGAACATGTGATGTGGTAAATGAGGGTTCTAACTTTATCAAAGATCTCTAGGAAATTGTTTGTTCGAGCTGTGACAAGAAGGATTTGAGTTTATTTGCATTGGGAGTAATTTTTATGTCATACAATACATCTAGATGTTCCACAGAATTTAGTTTGCAGTATAGACCTCATGGACACTATAAAACTATCTCTAGATGTTATTTATTAAGCCTTTTGACGTGATATGGTATCAGGGTGGAAATGTATCTGCATCTGCTGAAGAAATGTATTGCTTTCAAGAGTTTCTCTCTGGAACTACATAGGCATTATTCACAGTGTAAATATGTTTGAGATGCACCCTTCTAATATCATTGTGCTGTAAAAGGGGAACATTGCTGAAGACTGGAAGCTTTGGATCAAGGCATTTGGGTTATTACTCAGTGCTAGTGGATTAGCTGAAAAAATGAAGGGATTCTTTGTGCTGCTTTCCTGTATGCTTTTGATGAAGACACCAAAGTCAGAAGTCAAAATCAAAGTAAACTTTATTGTCATTCAGAAATCACACAAGTGCAAAAACTGAACAAAATTACGTTTCTCTAGACTCAATGTGCAGATATGTAGACTATTTTCACAGACATTTACACATGTAACACCTAGTTATTACATCACAGACATGCAAGTAGACAAACTAATATTGCACATAATTAGAAACACATTTTAACACTTTTCGAACTGAACACTTACTTGCATGAGACTGTAGTATTACACGGGTACTTGGTTAAGACATTGCATTGATCCTTGCACAGAAAGAGACATTTGAGTATTGCACTGTGGACCTTAAAGTATTGCACTATGGTTAATTTACGAATTTGCATGTATTGCACTGAAAGAAGAGATATTTTACTGCATTGCTATTGCCGTAGATGGCCTATAAGTTACAGTCATGGTATTAGGTGAGACTGGTAACCAGGTTCTTGCACAATTTGAGACCGTTTCTATTAACTCAGTTGGACGTCATGGAGTGTAGTGGTTATTGGACTTCAGCAGCCTGATGACATTAAAGAAGAAGCTCTTCCTGAATCTTGTAGTTCTGCAATGTATGCTTCTGAAGCGCTTTCCAGGTGATAAATGCAGGAACAGTCTGTAAGCAGGGTGAGTGCAGTCTTTTAATTATTCCTCTGGCCCTGCTGAGACACCTGGATAAGTACAAGTCATTGATAGGTGGTAAGGCGATCTTAATGATCCTGTCGGCTGTCTTCACCACTTGTATTTAACTCTTGTCGTCCTTGAAGGAGACAAAACAGGAAAACTTAAATTTGGTAAATACTGTGATGCCCCTGCACTGGAACAGTAATCAAGGAGCCTCAGTTCTCACCACTAGCATCAGTGAGGGACATACACATTTGGAGGATGACAAGTACACACACACAGTAAAGTGCAATTTCCCTTAAGAGCACATAGAGATCAGTCAGTCTGGGCTGGTTTCTGCCTCTTTCTCCAGTTCCCCAATAAGACTCCCCACTGGCACAGCTATAGGGTTGAGATCTCAGCTGAGTGGTCAGGCCAAAACTCCAGCACCCTCTCTGCTAAACCAGTGCTTTGTGTCCCTGTCCAAGTAGCTGACACACACACACACACACACACACACACACACACACACACACACACACACACACACACACACACTTTGAGATTTGATTTATATACACACACACAGACACACACACTTTGAGATTTGATTTATATACAAACACACAGACGCACACACTTTGAGATTTGATTTATATACAAACACACAGACGCACACACTTTGAGATTTGATTTATATACAAACACACAGACGCACACACTTTGAGATTTGATTTATATACAAACACACAGACGCTTTTACACTTTGAGATTTGATTTATATACAAACACACAGACGCACACACTTTGAGATTTGATTTATATACAAACACACAGACGCACACACTTTGAGATTTGATTTATATACAAACACACAGACACTCCTGGGGAAGGCTTGCACAGGTTTACTTGCTATGCCTCATTATGCCCAGACTATAAGGTAGTTATCGCTGCCACCAACCGCTACTTATCAGCTACTCCAAGGCCCTTACAAAGGGTGCCCACTCCTACTGTGTAATGTTACTATTATCCAAATGTAAGTGTGATCAAGAGCAGGGCTATTTAGGGGTGGCCTGTACAGTGTCACCAAATACATATGCAAGAACTCGTAAGAGCTTAAATATGTCTCACAAATATCAGCCACAAATATAGGTTTAAATTCATTTAATAAATAATAAAAGAACAAGACAATACTCAATAACTCAACACAGTGACTAGAGTACAGATTCACAGGAAATATTTCAAAACAACATTGCAGGACAGTCTCAAATAAATACAAAAAACATCTGTTGGTGGTAAGAATGTTAAGGTAATCTTTACTATATTCCTATCTATCTCTAAGAGAGATTACTGTACCCCTAGACTTACATACAGAGAAAGGCAGATGCAGAAATGTTGAATGAATGTTTCTAGGTTCAAGACAAGATACAAAATGCCAATCTCTCTCTCTCTGAGAGTTTTTAAATCAGTATCCCATTTTACTGCTGGGTTAGCCTGGATGGCATCACATTACTGCTTTCAGTTCCTCTGTGTTAAAAATACTTGTCTCTCAGATCTTCCGCTGCTAGGAAGTCACAGAGCAATAAAAACACTACACTTTAAATCTAGTAATTATTTATGTTTCAAGACAATAGAAATAAACTTCTAGCTCTAGACATCCTGTCTCCTTCAGTGAAACAGAGTTGAACACAATTGTAAAACTATTTCAACTTATTTTCTTAAGAGTTTTGCAAGTTAACGCTGTATGTTCCAGCTTCTATTATTAAAACATACATTTGCACAGGTATATAGTTTATATACATTTCTGTTCTTTTCCAGTAGTGTACACTGTGGTCACATTCTTGAAGCTCAGTGCATAACATACAGTTCTCTTACATTTGTAGGAGAAGCATATGAATCGTATTAATATTTTTCAAGTGACATAATTTATTTACAAAATTCCAGATATCTGGGTTGGCAGTATTTCCCTGGTGTCACAAATACTTTTAGCATAGAAATAATTTTCCATTTATTTGACATTTGTTCTTTACAAGAGCACCAGGTCCTCCAGAAGATATAGATGCTTATAATATTTCAAATAAAGAATAGAGCCAAAGAGCTACATGATTATATTTTGTGGAAAAAGAAATGATGAAACAAAAGAAAATCTTTTAAGAAAAGCAAACATATTTTTTTCAAAAGCTGTGGATGCATGCAGAGCAAGTGAAGTTACTAGTATGCAGTTAAAATAATTAATTAATAAAATAGTGTATATAACATAAAATGCAAGTCAAATGATTAGACAAACTGAATGTGTAGTGTTGTAAAAGGAATGGAAGTGAATGCGAAAGCCAGAAGGCAGTATATTGCAACAAAGAGAGGATCCAGGATGGATGTGCTTGCATCATTACAACTGGGGTTTTAAAGTAGGTGTAGCTATAAGTATGAGGAAACCTTGTCCTGCCTTTAATCAAGCTTGCAGAATCTCTTTTAGTCACTTTAAAAATGTAAAAGCAAAAAATAGTTTTCAAAAAGGATTTGTTAACCAGGTTAGTCCTGCTAGGCTAGTATCCTCTTTTCAGGGAAGACCCAAAGTGATATTTATACTACTAGGTGAAATTTGGCCAGGACATTGGGGAAGTTGCCTTACTCTCTTCGATAGGTGCTGTGGGATCTTTTACATCCATCCGAGCTACCACCAACTCCATCAGATGAGGCCTCAGCTGAGTGTCTCATCTGAAGGATGACACCCTCAAGAGTGCAACACCCCCAGTAATCAATCTACCTGGTGTGGGAATAGAACACACACTCTTCTACGCCAGAGGCTAGTGTGCTATGTGTTGTGTTACTGACAATGAAAGTGAAATAAAAAATTGAAAATACATCAGAAACAGCAAGCTTGATAGAAAAAAAATACTTTCGGGGGAACAGAATGTAGAATTTGAATTATATACAGTTGGAATTCCAGGAAAAAAACAGTTCAAACCCACCATTCGATAAATAGTTTAATAGCTCAGGACATAAATAGCAGAAAAAAGCTTTCGAGTAAAAGACTCTTCAGTGTTTAATAAAATTGTCCTACCATATCACAAGCATATATACAACCACACAGCCAATCAAAGTACAAACTTAATAATAGCAGCATTTACATCCTTAAAGTGCCCCATATCTTATAAAAGTTTCCTTAAAAACTGAGCCTCATTGAGGCTTATATTTTGTCATGCCTATCTTTTTAAAATAGGTTTTATACTGTTCTTCACATTCAAACCTGGTATATGGTTAGCTCTAAATAAAATTAATCCATTTGTATTTGACCAACTCCGTTTAATGTTTATTTAAAGTTGGGCATTGTTCCAAGAGGGCTTAGAATCACTAAAGTGCCTACTTATGGGAACAGATATCCAGATTTATTATTAAAGTGGCAAGAAATGAACTTGCAGCTGTGAGCTGAATATATGAAGCGCATGAATAACTTTTTTCTTTGTATGAATCTGTGCTAGCTAAGGAAGTAGAAGTAGTAGAAAATGAGCTACTTCATGCCTCTGAATTTGCTGCCATTGCCACTGAATATAATGATCTGTTTATCTAGCTGAAGAGATTTGAAGACAGGCTCATTGCTGTTAAAAAGAGTAAATTACTACGAGATATAAATGATTTTAAGAACAAAAATATCTTTTTTTTGGCCCAAAGATGACAACCCAATGAATGAGCGAGTAACATAATCGATGAGCTGACCAGCGAATGAGGTAGGTGGGTCTACACACGCTGTGCTTCAGCTGGGAAAGATTGGGAATGCTGCATCTGATTTAGATAGTTTCACTACTGAAGGATAGCTTCCAGTGAGATGTAAAGTTCCAGCTAACAATAGTGTTAATCCTGTTAGTGTTCGGAGTGAAGACGCTGACAGAATTACCATATTGCCAACTCAAAAGGGTAGTGAAAATGAAAATGAACTGAGTAATTTTTTACAGCAGCAGTTCAGTTTGCAGAAACCTGTGGCAGTGAAAGAAGGGGTCAGAGGTCGCAGCAGCAGTCTGAAACGGATGAGAAATCATTAAGAAGAAACAGAACAAAGAGGCTACAAAACCAGCAATGAAGACCTGAAGACAATAGTGACTAATGTGCTTAATTTATCAAACTGTGTGCTGACTGCAGCACAACTGAAACTTTTGAGTAAAGGTGTAACATTTGTGCCTTAAGTGCCAGGTGATTTAAATGACATGCATACTGAACTAAGGTGCTTTGCAAGAAATGTTGATTTAAAGTTGCTATATAAAAATTCTCAATTTAATAATTTTTAAAATGAACTAGTCCATTTATACCTAACAGTATACCCACTGTAAAAGCTTTTGTGAGTATGTGTGAACAAGAACTGTATGAGCTTTATTTTGTTAATCAAAAAAAAGTTTTTTAACCTTAGTAGTGAAATAAGATTGGATGGGTAATAGGAAATTCACCCCGGGGATCACTTCTGTGGTTCTGCTTGACAGGGGCACAGGAAAATAATTTTCTTGGGTGGCGAAAGCCAGGGTACCTTTTTGGCTAGGCTTGTATAGGCCCTAGGGCCAATAGCCTAGTACCTACATATGAAGAAAAAGATGCACTAACTTCTTTATGTTTGAACAAAGACATAATTATCAAATCAGCTGATAAAGGGGGAAAATAGTTATTATGGATGTAGTGCAATATAATGAATGGATATATGAATTTTTATCTTGTACTTCAACTTTTGTGAAAGTTGACTGGAAGTTTATATCTGATGTTATTATGAAGGTTAAAACTTTTTTATATGAAATACTGATGTATGGCTCAATTATACCAGAGACATAATTATTTTTATATGGTTAACCCAGTTACACCTTTTATTTATGGACTACCCAAAATCCATAAGAGTTTAGTCAAGCCACCAATATGACGTGTTGTGTCAGGAAAGAAATGGGCAATTTCTAAATATGTGGATAGATGACTAGTTCTTGCTTTGAAATACTGCCATAGTTATATTAAAGATACTCTTGATTTTTTACAGATGTTAAATGAGTGGTCTTTAATAAATGTAAGCTCTGATATCCTTTTAGTAACTATGGACATTAGGTCACTTTTTACCGTCATTCCTAATGAGTATGGAATTGAATCAGTACGGGAATATTTAACAGTACATAAGGTATACGATGCAATGAAAGTGAACCTATTATGTTCTATGTTGGATTGTGTCTTGAATAATAACATATTTATAAAACTAAAAAGTACAAAATAATCCACAGGATAAACGCTCCGTTGTGTAAACAAAGTAAAAATAAATATACCAAATAATTAGTCAACGGAGGAGCGAACAAGGTGCACAGAGTCTCTGAATCCTTTAGCATAAAACTGTATATTTATTGTCACAAATAAAGTGGTGAGCGCTTTCGCATTTAAGCTTCATCAGACCTTAAAACAAACAAGAAACGCCTCTGTTATAAAAATTTAAAAATCCTTTCACCAATCAGTTCAACACAGTAATTAAGAAACTAATTAGTTCTTTAAAGGTATAATACATGAAAAGGTTAACTTCATAACATAGCAGCCTAGTAGGACAATAAAAAGTCTACATAATATTTGTCAATGAAATTCTAACCATAAATTTCTAAAAACTCCAGAACTATATAACCTATATATAAAAAATATTGTATAGCAAATACATATAAAATAACATGGCATAAGTGCTTTTCTGGACTCTTCGTTTCTTTAACAAGGGCTTGATAGATGCCCTCTCATTCAGCCCACTCCCCCTATCTGCTCTGAGAACAATAATCCAGTTTGTTTCTCTGTATTCTGTATGGTTACCAATATCACCTTCTCTAAGGGTGGGGATAATATTCTCAATGACCCTAAACATAAAGGAATGTGTACTGCCAACTTGTGTGACATGTTTAGAGAGTGCATTATATTCTGATTTTCTTCTAATAATATACATATGCTCTTTAATCCTGTCACGTAAAGTTCTATTAGTTTTCCCAACGTAGAATGAATTGCAAATATTGCATTCAGCTAAATACACCATGTTGGAAGACTTGCAATTGGCATTTGCATGAAATACAAACTCGCTGTTAAGGTCAGGATGATGAAAAGAACTGGAGGTGTTAATCAAGGAGCAAAAATTACAACTGCCACACGGTAGGGTAATCTCTACTTCATTACTCTGTGACATGGTTGCTTCTTTCATAACAAAGTAACCTCTTCAAATTCTTTCTGTTCTTATAAAGAAACCTAGGTCGGTCACCCACGATCTCACTAATTTCTGTGTCCACCTGTAAAATGGACCAGTTCTGAGTGAAAAGTTCAACCGTTTGTCTCCAGTGTAAAAAAAGGGGGATCCTAATACATTCCTTATTAACAGTGGAATCCTAGCACACTCCCTTCGATATCTCACAAGCGGGACCAAAATATGGGGCTGCGGTACCCACTCTTAACCTGCCCAGATCTGCCCAGCTCTTAACTATCTCTTTCTGTCTATATTCTCTCTCTAATAACCTATTCTCTAAATTCTTCATCTCAGTCTCAAAACCAATAAGCGAGGGGTTCAACCTAGAGGCTCTCATGCCTTGACCTTTTACCAAATTCTGAAAGACATATCCTGGAGGCATACTTGATCTAGATAAGAGTGCATTCCTATAACATGTCTTGCGATAGACCCCAGTATTGATAATGGAATCACATAACTTCTCTACAAAGAGATCTATAAATTCTATTTGTGTATAAGACCAATTAACAGTGAATTTTAAACAATTAGTGAGACCATTCATCATCTGATGAAATTTGCATAACTCTCCTTGAGTCCCCTGCCATAAGAGGAACAAATCATAGACAAAACGTCGATAAAACAATACATTAGTCTGAAATTCCTCTTTTTTTTTTTTTTTTTTTTTTTAAATAATGTAGTATTTTCCCAATATGCCAGGAACATATTGACGTAACTGTTGGCACATGAAGTGCCCATAGCAATGCCATGTCTCTGAATGTATATCTCTCCATTGAAAGTGAAGAGGTTATTCTCTGAAATCTCTAAAGAAATAGTAAACCAGATCAATCTGCACTAAAGTAAATTCACTATTAACTACATGATACTCATGTACATATTGCAGTCCCAAATCACTGGGCATCATTGTGAAAAGGGATTGAACATCAAATGTCACAAAATCACATTCTTAAGTTCATGAATCCCTTTTGCACACTCATACAAGTCCAACAAAAACTGTTTGAAATCTCTCAAAACTACCTTATTCAAGTTAATAACTGGTCTCAGATGTTTCTCAATGTAGATTGATAGAGGCTCTGTAATCCATCCTCCACCTGCCACTATGAGTCTCATTGGTGGGTCAGGCATATGCTTATGCACCTTTGGCAACCCTTGCACTAAAGGTATTAAAGGGTTAGGAACTCTAAGATAATTATATGTTTCCTCCATGATAAGATTTTCCAACAAACACGCCATACAAAGTGTTCTGGACTGCTGAAATAATCCTATGGACTTCATTGACAGTGATCTTACTATAATAATTCTCATCACTCAACATCACTTCCATGGACCTTACATAATGTATTCTGTCCATGATAACAATTAGGCCACCTTTATCAGCTGGCCTTATAATAATCGATGTATTATTCTGTAAGTCCCTCAATGCAGTTCTTTCTCTATGAGTTAAATTATACTTAAACTTTCTGTTAATATCACCTGTTTGATTATCATAAAATTTATATATATTTTCTTCTGTGAGTTTCATATAGGGTTCTATCAAAGGGTGATTATTAGGGGCAAAACTACTTAATTTTTTGAAGTGTGGTTGACATACACTACTGTCTATATAATTGTCCCTTCTAACTGAATCACCATACTGCAAACGTAACAACATTCTACAAAAAACCTTCAAGTCCAAAATAGTCTCAGACAATCTACCTCTACATGTAGGGATAAAATTCAAGCCCTTACATAACACTTCCCTCTCTCCAGATGATAACTCATAGGAGGAAATATTTAAAATCAATGTTCCAGTGCCTTTCCCTACATCTTTTTCAGGGTTTGATTCGGGTTGTACTCCCCTGAAAATTTGCGTTTCTGGCACCCTCTGCTCATAGATCTTGTCCGTCTCCCTCCTCGATCTACCCCGACAGGTAAAGGAAAAGGGAGCTCACCTATAGCCCCATTACAGGCTTATCAAAGGTAGTATCATTTGACTGAGTATCATATGTGCTAACTGTTCCTATTCTTAGGTCTAACAACGCTGTCACTATTACTATCAACTTTCCTATTATTAATAAGTACATTGGGATAGAGATTCTGTCCTGTTAACTGTAATGTAGTTGATTCACCATGTATGTTAATCTCAGACATAACCATAGGTGACAAAGGTCTAACATCATTGATATGTTCTTCCGAGCATATCTCTACAACATTATTAACATTCCTATTACAAATGACAGTTTGTTCAAAACCTTTCCCATCTATATTCACTTTCTTAGTGGGAACTGAACCATTGTCAACACTAACAGCATAATTAGAAGATAAAACAGTTTTCCTGGTGACAGAAACATTGTCGCCAGCAACATCAACATTAGAATTAAAAGTTCTTTCATTAATCTGTCCCACACAAGGCCACATAAAGATATGGCCTGTTCTAAAGTCATTAATGTCTCTCATAATTTTCGTCTTTTTCTGTTGTAACAATTTCCGTTCGAAAACGGCTATACCGTCCAAAAGACTTTCCAGCAAAGGATTCACAGTCTCTTTAGAATATTTGTTAAACAAGGCATCCTGTTTCTTTTTTAAAGTCTCTCTAAATTTGTCCTCTTCAGGACCAAAAAAGTCAATCAACAAACGCATATACTTTGCGCTTACCTCAAGGTTCAGCTGCTGCCAACGAGTAAGTAGCTCCGGATATTGTGAGCCCTGTGTGGGCATGTTGAACACACGTAAACCTCTAGTTACAATCTTCTTGTCTAAACAAAATTCAAAAAAAAAAAAAAAGTTGTGCTTGCAATTTCTTCAGTTTCAAGAAGTCACGGTCTGTCTCCTCCATACTCCTCTGTAGTTGTTCTAAGTCTTCAGTCGCTTTACTGACATCAGCCATGCTGCCGGTGTCGAGTTGCCATAACAAACTCCCATCTTTCTCCAAATACTGGGAAAACCTCTCACAAAGAGATGCTTCAGCCCTGTTACTCTTACCAGGGTTATAGTCTATAATATGATAATTCTAGCAACAACACTAAATCTCTCTCTCTCTCTCTCTCTATATATATATATATATATATATATATATATATACACACACATATATATAAAAATACAATACTAGTGCATCCAGCTTATATAGATACATTAAAACTTTTATATAAAATGCAAAAAAAAAAAAAAAATATATATATATATAAATAAATAATCAGACAATCTAAAATACAATGTAAAACATATATGGAAAATGTATTGTAACATATTAAAAATCAAAAAATTCAAGAGAATCAATGCTTCAAAGGTTGAGCTTTTAAAAAAGGTTTAAGTGACACCATTTGATTCAATCATGGGGGCTTGTCTGCATTAAATCTAATAATTGTATTTTTATATATATGTATATATACACACATATATAGATTTATAGTGTTGTCGCTAGAATTAACAGGTTTTTATTATATATAGTTATACACCATACAAGGTTATATACACTTCTTATTTATCTTGGCTATAATTCCTTTAGTATATGGTCTTTTTGTTTGCATAACTGTGCTAATATGTACTGATGCACTAATTGTCATGTCCTTATTGGGTACAACTGAAATTTTGAAACTTCATGTGACTAATCACCAGTATTTAATGAATGATGGGATTTTTAACTGTTGTCTGATGAAGGGGTAGATCCCTGAAAGCGCTTACCACTATTTTTAAGGATTTATTCTTTGTTACTTTGTTTTGATTTTTTCTTTATTTTTGTAATAAATTTCCCAGCTGTGGTACTGTCAGTGCTCTTACTTTTGTTCCTCTTTGGATGAAATTAACTTTTTGGATATAGTCATTTCTAGAGATGATATGTATTTTAATTCCAAAATTCATAAGAAAGATGTACAAGTTAGTTAAATATGTACACCCACAAAGCTTACATCCCAGGGATATTTTTAAAGGGGTAGTAAAAGGACAGCTTATGTGAGCTAGCAGACTTAGTATGAAAGATGTAATTTTTGAGCTGGAAATGAATGAGATGGCCGACTCTTTTATGGAAAGGGTCTACAATGAAGTTATAGTACAACAAATTAAGGGAATAGTTACTGGGTTAAGGAATGATACAGCCAGACTGTATTTGAGTGGTAAAGCTGATAGTGCTTTGGTGAAGAGAGCCAAACCAAATAGAACTATGGATAAACTGAATTATATGATGAAATATAATTGACACACAGGTCTTGTTAAGCAAATAATTAAAATGAACTGGACTATACTTACATCCAGTAAAGAAGTGGTTGATCTAGTAAATGAAACACCACATTTTGTTTTTAAAAGAGAAAATAATTTAAAGCAACATTTATGCTATAAGGATATAAGGTGAGATATGTGCTACAAAAAAAAAAAATAATAAATTCAGCACTAAACCATGTTATAACTGCACACATTGTGCATATATTGATATGGATTTAAGCTTTATACACCCAGTTAGTCAAAATCTATTTGAATTTTGAGCTGCTGGAACATGCAACACAGAAAATGTGATTTATTTTGCTAACTGTGTATGCTGCCAATTGGTAAAACAAATAAAACACTGGGAGAGAATAAGTGTACATTGTTCTGACAGTCGTAGAAATGTTATTAAAAATGCTTAGGCTAAGCATATAGCAACTGCAGGTGCTGAGCATAAATTTCAGTTTAGAATCTTGCAAGTTGTGTTTAAAAATAAAAATGGGGGTGATTTAATAAATCAGAGTTGGCTGAATATAAATGGATGAATTCTTTTAGAGCTGACCATATGCCAGGTTTGAATGTGAATAATAGTATAAAACCTATTTTTAAAAGATAGACATGACAGAATATAAGCCTCAATGAGGCTCAGTTTTAATGGAACTTTTATAAGATGTGGGGCACTGTAAGGATGTAAATACTGCTATTATTAAGTTTGTACTTTGGTTGTGTGGTATATATGCTTGTGCTATGGTAGGACAGTTTTATTAAACACTGAAGAAGAGTCTTTTACTCGAAAGCTTTGTTCTGCTAATTATATACAGTTGCAGTGTGTTGTCAACATTATTATGTCTGCACATATGTGCATCCTACCTTACAGTGATTATATATGCTTATATAGCAAATTACTGACTGGTACACTGCCATTGTATCAAAAAAAAGTAGAAAGTGATATCTGACCATTCTCTCTGGTTGCCTCTTCCTTTAGTAAACAAAATGAGAGACTTCAAACCATGACAACAGCATCAGAACTGTTATATGTATCCAAAACAGCAAAAAGTCATACAAACTTCAAAAACTGTCATAAAATGTACTATGAAGGAATACTTTCTTAAATTACTTATTAAACAGATATTAGAATGTGACATGCCAACCTATATACAGTTAATACTCTACAGTTTCATTAATCTAGCTTATTAAACAGTGTTAAACTATTCAACTAAGAAAGAAGGAAATGTAGGCCAGTCCATATTGCATGCAGTTTTATACAAAAAATAATTTTACTCTTAATTTAACTTTCATCTCGCTTGAAGAGTATCCTGAAACTTGTACTATGACAACCATCTAGTCATATACCTAGATGAAGAATGTTTTTTGTTGCAACATGACCCTCCCTTTTGTCCATTTCATTCCTCAGCTCAATAATATATTCAACCACTACCAGTAGTCTAGTTTCCCGTTGCTGGCTTTTTTTTATAGTATTAAATTCAACCAGACATGTAGGCTGTGAGCACTCTACTTTAGGTCTGATTGCCTCAAGTACATGCCCAAGTTGGCTGAAACTGCAGTGGGGGTGGTACCAGAGCATTAGTGTGTAGAGAAGAGCACTAGTATGTAAGTGGTGAAGAAGTGTGCCTCTTTAAAAGAGAGAGAGGCAGTGGTGCAGTGTACATGTTTTAGGCATTGGCCTCTGCCTTAACATTCTCAGAGTGAGTGGTTTGTTTTCACTCCAACTGTGAAGACTAGAAGGGAGAAAGCTGAATTGGAGTAGAGCACGAGTGGTTGGTTTCCTTTGAGTGTAAAACCTGCCAGAGAAAGCATGCCTCCACTGCAGAGTCTGCTTATTCACATACAGCCTGAGGATGATCCGTTCCATTTGCCATGCTTTTGTTTTGAGTCAGGGGTATGTGCTTTCTGCCAGAATTTTGGCTAGTGTGGACTGTTGGGACTTTCATTCAAACTTGTGTAATGACTAATACTAAGACATCCCTCTCAGTCAGCCTTGATTTTGCATCATTATTTTGGTCTGTTATTCATGCAGTGTGAAAAACTGAGAGTTGCAGTTACTGAATAATGGCAGACATTTGAGTCTGACTTTATATTCTTTAGAAAATGTATGTTAATTCAGAATCTGTTCATAGGTTGGTATTAGGCTATCGGCCCTAGGCGCCTATACAAGCCTAGCCATAACAATTCCCTGGATATTTCTTCCCACAATATTTACTTCCCTGGACCCCTGTCTAGCAGGGTGACTGATAGGCAATTCACCTTGGGGAATCACATCTCCCATCGAATTGTCAAGGTTCCTTTTGATGATTCATGCCCTGAGATTGAGAGCTGTGTTCTTAGATTTTTAACCTACTTTTACAGTGACTCTACATGCACTAATAATAATTAGAAATGGGCATAGATTTAATATCAGAATCTGAAAAATTATCTGCAGAAGGGTCTCTCTTTCTTTATTGAGGAGTTGACGAGAAGAGGAAAAACTGAAGTTGGCTGCACAGCAAGATTGGTGACTAAAAGGAGTAGAATGCTAATGCAAGTAACTGCAGCAGCATTTACACAGATCTGATATTTTCATTTTTCTGATATGGCTTGTTGGAGACATTTTCAAGGAATTGTGAGCTTCAATGGAAGAGAAGTTTACTGTCGCTCATCCTAAGTCTGTTTTCAATGTGCAGATGTTTTGTTTAGCAAATGGTCATTACTGTTTCTGATACAGAATTTGAAAGCAGCATTAGTAGCACAACAGGTAGCGTACTTACTTTTGATGCAGAAGTGTGGGTTCTAGCAGTCATTTGTTCCAAAGACTATTAGAAGCCAGTCAGCGTCTTTGAAGTATTATACATATAGAAAGCAAATATCCAAAGAACATGCACGAGGAAAGACAGTCTGAGTCTTCACTTTCGGGTGTTATTTAATAGCTGAGTAAGAAACCTAAAAAAGTTTAAGGAAACCCTGGTTTCTTTCATCTAGTCAAAAATTTGATATCTGTTGCACATGGTGAGCCTGCAGACTGCCTGGCTAGTTTTGCTCACACTTAGACCCCTCCAGTGTGTGACAAGGTGCAGGAGGACTCTGGTGTGTTCCTTCTGACTGACTAGATGACTGGCAGAGCTGTGAAGGAAGAACTTTGGCTGATTATATCAGAGGGACTGGGAGGTATTCCACAAATTTTTGTCTGAGAAGATGTGCTGGTTACCCTTATGGAGATACATGAGGGGTAATCTTCTCCAAACAATACATCTTTAGATACTGCTAAAAACATGCTTTCTCTTCTGTTTTCTGTTCTTAGCAGTATCTTTTGATACTGTTAAGATCAGAAAAATAGAAGAGGAAGCATGTCCCCCTATCACTGATGCCCCTAGGAATCCTCAGCAGAAGTGGTGCAGCTTTTCTTTGGGCCTTTTTAAAGCCTTGATGCTGTGCAGCCACTCCAGTTTTTCCTCTTCTTTGTCAACTCCTCAATAAAGATAGAGACACTTCTGCAGGTAATTTTTCAGATTCTGATATTAAATCGTTGACCTATTCACCTCAGATCCATTTTCCTACAGGATATGGATCTGAAGCTGAGAATGCTCTTACTCTTGACTTTTCTTAAGAGCTGTATATTGGTGACACTGTACATAAAATGCAGCATTTCAGTTGGCAAGGGTAAATGGGTATAAGATATTTAAGAGATTTTATGATTTATTGCACATGGACATTCCTAAGCCATCTGCAATTATAACTATAGTGGAGGTATTGAAAGATACCTTTTTCTTTGTATTTGTGGCACCTGAATTACAACCCCCTGCACCTTCAAAAACATATTTTATAAGGTGCTGCATTTTCATAAATATCTGTTCAAGAAACCCCCCTCGGATGCAGCTTTTGTCCCTATATAGTATAATTAGGGTTAGAAATCACTGCCTTCTTTTAATGCATTATGAAATAATAACAGAGCTTTGGACAGGTATGAAAAAGGTGTACAACTTCTGTCACCTTATCCTTCTATGCCATTAATGACCAGACCCAAATGACAATATACTTATTGTCTATTTTTATCACAATGTTATTTTCTGACTTTCCTAATTCTGACAATAAAAATGTCTTGCAGAATATGCTGCATTCAACCACACAAATAGCAGGACCAGCCTTCAAATGTGGCTAGTATGTTGCTGATGTATTTTCCAGAACTGCAGCTACTGGCTCTGTCCTTAGGAAGTATTCATAGCTTTGTCTCCACTGCTTGTCTGATGGTAAGGTTAAACTGCTAGATGCCTCTCTCTTCCAGGATAATCTGTTTGGAGCAGCCTTTGCAGAAATCTTCCAGAAATTGCAAGAAAGGAAGAAGATTATGTAAGATTTCAACCAGATTTTCTCTTACTTATTTTAAAGCATCAAAGGAATTATCCTTCCCGGTCTGGTCTCATGTTCAATAAAAGTCAAAAATTCCAGCAAAAAAATAGAAATTCTGAAGAAAAATTGACAAAAACCTAAATCAGACTCACTGACAGAAATTCCAACTTGATTACCTCCACTCCTGCAGCGCCCCCCCCCCCGATCACACTCCTCCCAACATTACAGGAAGACCTTCACATTGCATTTCCCTGTAGAGAATGATAACATCAGATACTTGGGATCCAGAGAAGTCTGTATTTTGAACAATTTTCAGTATCCATCAAAACCAACGGATATCCTTCAGGTGCCCTCAAGTCAACATTAGTTCTTCAAACTATACAAGGTTTGTTCCATAAAGGACATTCCAAGATGGCTGTATTCTGATCAGCAACTTAATTTCAGCTCTTCCAGTGTGAAAAAAGAAGCTAATAATTAAGGGCCAGTAATTCTGCCTGTTTTAGAAAAAAAATCAGTTACTGGCCAAGAAGTACACTACCTGGATGCCAGTAAAACTAAACGTAAAAAATTAACTAGAAAAGGTGAAGATCACTCTGAGTGGGAAGAATCTTGCAGCTGTTCAACAAAAGGCAGTTGAAGATCCAGCTTTAGTACAGGAGATGGCTTCCAGTAATTTACAGGAAAAAATAAGCCATATGTGCTTAGAGCTGATTAAAATAAATGAAACATTGAAGCAGTATATCAACCAAATAGCAAAAGGGTGAAAAAAATGGAACCGCTATTCAGATTAACTGATTAAATCAGAGGTCAAAATGAAGAAAAGTCAGTCTGACTTTGAGACTGTTCAAAAACAGCTGTTTCAAAAAATGGTAGATTTAGAGGATGGAGCACACAGAAAAAGCCTGTGATTTTCTGCTGTATCAGAGAAACTGGAAGGAACAGACTGTATTAATTTTATGAATGCACAAATAAGTAAAATGGACTGATATCCCAGAGCAGGATTTCTTAAATGAAAGGGCACATGATGTGTATGCTCCAAACCTGGCCATTAGAAAGCAGCTGAGAACTATAGTAGTAAAGATGCAATCATACCATTATAAAGAGTTGATCCTGACCAAACTGTGGCAGAAAGGCAAAGTATTAATTGTTATTTGTGGAACATGATTATTCGCTATACACCAGGCAGAAAAGAAGCAATTTATCCTAGCAGTTGGCTAATGTCAAGAAGCAGGTGTGAGATTCAAGCTGCTGTATCCAGCTGTCTTCAGAATATTTTCTGGCGGATTATTCATTTTTTGATGCAGTGCAGAATAAGGATGAATACAAAAGTCCAACAAAAACAGAGTCATCAAACAGAAGGGGACTCTACTTCTCATTCTTCTGATGTTAACATTTATAAATAGACTTTGCCAGTGAACCTTGTCAAATGTTCCAAAGGAAAATGCTTGAGAGGCAGAAAAGCACAGGAGTTGACTAGAAGAATTGGGAGACCTTGGACTTGAGTCTGTGGTTGGTGATGAAGATAAGACTAGCCTCACTGAAATTCATGAATACGTGTGACTGTATAAAGCATCAGTCCCATTTTTGAAATATTGTGTTTCAGGAAAAAGTGGCTGAGAAGAATTTGATTTTTGTTGACTTTGTTAAACTTGTTGGGGGACTGACAAGCCTATACCTCACTTCATGTCATTAATAGTTGGAAGGACACTAAAAGCAAAAAAAAAAGAGAGAAAGTAACTAAGTAAAACAATTTTTGTTCTTAGAAGTATTTGTATAAAACATTAACATTTCTTGATATACATTGCACATTATATAGTAAAGCATTCTCAGTGATTGTTGTATGTGATAAAGATACTAAAGTAAACAAATACTTTTTTTTAGTTTTAAGAAATGTAGCTATTACAATGTAAAAAGGGAAGAAAGGCTGTGCAAAAACACATTCAAGTTGATATGCTGTTATCTTGGGCTGTTGGGATGGGGTATACAAGTCCACTGATTATAATATATAGAACAATGATTTTGCAGAGGTGAAAGCCTGGATTAATGCCCTTGGCTTAATCTAATAAGTTTTTTGAGTGTAAGCTAAGCAAGTGTTTTTTTAATGACAGCCCACAATGTAACAACTAAATTTCCTTTAGCAAATAAATGTTCAGTGTGAGTTGAAAGGTATATCCTGTTTTTATGTTTCCATGGGAACAAGCTGACTAAAGATGAAGGCAATAAAATGAGAAGTATGGACATTGTTTAGTGAGAGAAACATAAAATTAAAAGGTACAGAGGCAAGCAGTTCAGTGAAAAATAAAGTCTGAAATTATTAGAAGTCAATAAGAGCACCTTTTCTGGTAACTGAATACTTAAAACTAAATTATGCACTTTGTAAATGCATTATTTAAAGATAGTGGACTTTTGTTTAAGGATAACAATGTTTTCTAAAAGTATAGTATATGTTTACCACATCTGAGAGATGAGTAAAAATAAGACAAGAACAGACAGCAGTTAGTGTAAGTAGGTCTACATGCTGGAATATGCAATTCAGCATGGATAACCTTAATTTTAGATTAGTTGATGCCTGTGGGTCAGCTGTCGATTTTGGGCCAACTGTTATATCAGAAGGGTTAACATTCATTATTTGTATATAGTTGTGTGTGCTTGGTTTAAGTTAATAGGTTGTGGGGGTGTTCTGGGGTATGTTTTTTTTTATGGTTTTCATTAAAAAAATAAGTATTGTAAAATGTGACACAGGTTCAAATGGTGATGACAATAAACAACTTTATAAAGGATCTACGTGCCAAAAATTAGTGGGTGCATGTAAAAAAAGCTGGAATCAGGCATTTAAAAGGATGCCATATATAATAGATGGGAAAAATAACTTCTTATTATAATGGCTATATTAAACATATTATTTTGGAATGTGAGTGGTCTCACAGGTATAGACAAAAACGTAAAAGTATTAAATTATATTAAGGAATGCAGGCAGCAAATAGCAATGCTTCAGGAGATGCATTTGGAAAGAAATGAGCATGTGAATTTGATAAAAAAAGAGGATAGATATTCAGCGCAATATCAGGGACAGTAGAAAAGTGGAATAGTTGTACTAATTGCTAGAGGAAATCAATAGCGATAGAAAAGGAAAAAAAGATAGTAATGGCAGAGAGTTGTGGTAGTAAGGAGCTACTAGCAAGGGAGGAAGATTACACTGGCATGTATTTATATTCCACCTAAACTGCTGTTATGGAGCTGAAGAAATTTTTGAATGAAAAATAGTATTGCCAAACCAAGGTAGCCTATAAAAAATACCAGAAATCCTGTAGAGGTATTAGATATTTCAGAAAATTTATGAAAGTTTATATAAAGCAGAGGAATGTGGCAATCAAGAAAAAGCACAAATATAAATATTTATTGGAAGCTTAAGTATGGTAAGGTTATAGGTAGATAAGACTCAGCAGTTGAGAAAGGAGTAGGCAAGATAAAAACGGTGATGTATAATCAATGTGCAGGAAAGTCACCAGAAATAAATGGTATTATTGTGGAAGTTTGGAAGCTAGGAGGTAAGGAAGTGATAAAGCTCTGGAAGGTTTTAACAGTATTTTGAAAGCTAGGAGGTAAGAAAGTGGTAAAGTTCTGGAAGGTTTTGTTTAACAGTATTTTAAAAGGAGGGGAATCACCAACATCCTGGGGGGAACTGTTGTAGCTATAATACCTAATGATGGTAAAGGATCCATCAGACCCAGCTTCATATAGCCCCATTTCAATTTTAAACTGTGATTGTGAAGTGTTTATGGCTATAATAGCTAAAAGAATAGCAAAAGTGTTGCCAGAATTAATGTATAGGTCATTGTGGTTTTGTGGAAGGAAGACAACCATATGACAACATTAATAGAACAATGAAGACTCAGAGGGAAGCAGAATGTAAGAAAATACCACTGTTGGTGGGTATTGATGCTGGGGTTTTATGAGTAGGGCATTTGCATTCCCTGATGCATAGGTTCATAGGTAGGTACTAGGCTATCTGCCCAAGGGCCTACGTAAGCCTAGCCAACAAGGTTCCCTCACTAACGCCACCCAAGAAAGTTATTTTCCTGTGCCACTGTCGAGCAGACATACAGAAGTAATCCATGGGGTGTATTTCCTATTTCCCATCCACTCATTAAGATTTTTCTTGAAGAGTGCTAATGAAGAACTTTGCTTGACATAGATGGGTAGCCTGTTCCAGAGTATGAGAAGTCTCTGGGACAGGAATCTATCCCTCCAGCATGTCCTGTTTATTGTGGTGACAAGGTTTAGGTCCCTAGAGCATGTTGCTTGGAGGGATTGGGATTTCTTTAGGTGTAGCATGTCCAACAGCTCTGGGTTTGACATAGCTTTATATGTTAGGCAGAGATCACCTCAGAGTAGGTGATATGCTACGGAGTAAAGCTGGAGTTTTTTGAGGCAGTCAGTGTAGGGCATTTGTTTGAGGCCAGTAATCCTCTTTGTGAGGTACTATCCCGCTCCACAAAGGTGGAGCCACAATGGACCCAGGGAACTATCGCCCTATAAGCCTGACTAGCCTGGTCTGCAAGGCTATGGAGCGCATCATCATGGAATTCATTAACAGAGACATTGGGAACCTTTAAACAATGGACCCTACCCAGTTTGGCTTTGTTAAAGACAGATCATGCCTCCTAAACCTGGTGGACTTCTTTGAGACAGTTAACAAGGCTTTAGATGAGGGAAAGGAGGTCCACACAGCCTACCTAGACCTTGCAAAGGCTTTCAACACCATTCCCCATTCTGGTATTATAGACAGGCTCACCAGCCTGAACATAAACCCCTGTGTCACGAGATGGGTTGCCAGTTGGCTCACAGATAGAACCCACACTGTGAGAGTTGCAGCCTCTAGGTCTGACTCCAAACCAGTTACAAGTGGCATCCCCCAGGGCTCAGTCCTGGGACCCCTCCTGTTCGGTATATACTTCTCAGAGGCACAGGCAAGCACAGGAGGACTGTGGCTGACCAAGTTCGCAGACGACTGCAAACTGGGGGCCATAATTGACTCTCCAGCTGATACAGACATCCTCCAGAAGGGTCTCACTGAGACTGATAGCTGTGTCAAAATCATGGCCTCAAGCCAAATGCCAAAAAGTGCATAGTCATCCCCTTTGAAAAAACAAAGTACCCACGAACTACCACATACGTGATAGTCCCCTAAATACAGAAAATGTAATAAGGGATCTGGGGACCCAAGTAGATAGTAATCTCTCATTTGATAATCATATTGCCAAGGTAGTTAGAAAATCCTTCTATGTGGCCCACCTAATCACAAAATGGTTCACATCTAGAACAAAAGAGGTTATTGTGCCTCTCTACTCATCACTCATCAGACCCGTCATAGAGTACAGTGCCCCATTTGGGACGTACCTTACAAGACACCTGCAACAGCTGGAAAGACCACAGAAGTACCTCACCAAGAGGATTATTGGCCTCAAACATATGCCCTATGCAACCCTACTGAAGAAACTCCAGCTGTACTCTGTTGCATACCGCTTACTCAAAGTTGATCTCTGCCTGACATACAAGGCCATGTCCAACCCAGAATTGATGGACATGCTCCACCTAAAAAAAATACAAATCCCCAAGAGCCACACACTGTAGGAATCTAAACCTCACCACAATGATAAATAGGACATGCTGGAGGGATAGATTCCTGTCCCAGAGACTCCCCATGCTTTGGAACAGGATTCCAATCTACATTAGGCAGAGCCCCTCACTAACACTCTTCAAGAGAAACCTTGATGAGTGGATGGGAAACAGAAAATTTACCCTAGGGATCACTGCAGTGGCTCTGCTGGACAGAAGCACTGGGAACTAATGGCTCTGGTCGACCAAGGCACAGGGAACTAATCTAAGGGGGCAGCAAAAGCCAACACATTCTGGCTAGGCTTACAGATGCCCTCGTGCAGGTAGCCTAGTACTTACTGTGAACCTAATTATAAGGTTATTTAGGATGGTGTATGAGGGTGTAGGGGGGAGCGTAGGTAAAAATTAAAGTGGGAGGGTTCTTCTATGATATGTTGTCTGAACAAAGGAACCAGGCAGGGGTGTCCTCTTTCCCCTTCGTTTTTGTGTTATATTTATAGCCATTGGCATAGAAAGTAAGGAACTTGGAAATTCAAGGATATCATTGGTATGGTAATCAAAAATGTTGGCTTTATTTACAAATTACGTGCTAACACAAGACAAAGACATTTCATTGTTGAACATTCTGAGGCAGTTTCAAGCCATTTCAGGATATAACATAGCGAAGACAAAACAAAGGCTATACTCCAGAATTTAGAAAAACAACATCTGGCACAAAAAAGTAACTTTATTATAAACCAGGAGCAATGTATAAAAACCAAAAATGAGCTAGTGACTTGCCATATGACTTCAGGGTTCAAATGTTTTAAACATAGTAAAGCACTTAAGTAGTTCAATTAGAACATTACTAAATAGAACAGTAGAATGTATCGGAATGCATATGAATTTAAATAAAAACTGATTAAAGAGATTAGTATCAGTCCATCTAACTTTGAAAAATAGTAAGAAATTAAATTACTTAATTTAGGCCATAAAGATTGTGCCTTACAATTCTGATTGCAGCCAGAGACAAAATGTCTGGGAAAACAAGTACTAGGAAGCCTTCTGTATTGTCTTTAGCAGTGAACTAATTTCTACTCTGGAAGGGTAGAAGTTTGAGATTGTTTTAAGCTGCAAATGATCTTAGCAAAGCTCTAGGCATAGGTATTATTGACACATATGTGCTAAATCCTGGCAGCTTCTAGCCAAGGTGGTAGTATGGGAACCAGAAGTCATATGACCAGATGTATATGATGTAATTCTGTAAGCCAGCTTTGTAATGATATTTTAATACTAGAAGAGACTGAAGTCTCATTGCACTCTGTTTTTGAAACCTGACATAGAAGGATCACTCGCCTACTACTTCTTGCCTTTCTCTAGTAAGTGAACCAGGGAATAGTAATTCTTTAGATCAGTTAGGAAAATATGAGATTAGCTAAATGCTGTTTTTCTGAATCTGTGTGAATCTATCTGTTTGTGTTATTTTTAATATTTCCTGTGTCTGAAACTCTGGTGTTTATTGTAAATTAGTATTCTGTATTTTCATGTTCTTTTATTATGTATTATTAAATATATTTAAACGTTTCATTGTGGCTGGTCCTTTAGAGAATATTTTAAACTTTGAGAATACTTTTATCTGTTTGGTGTCTCTGTGGCCACCTCTGAAAGCCTTACTGCATTGGTCAAAACATTACCATTTATACTAATATAATTTTCACTCAGAATAATTTGGTACCCTTGTTAGAGCCTTAGAGTAGCTGGCTTTGGAGTGTCCGGTGGCATTAACTACCTTATAGTCTGGGCAGAAGGGTGCATAACTAGTATATCTGTGCCATCCTTTCCCAGGTGTGTGTCTGTGTGTGTGTGTGTGTGTGTGTGAAAATCAAATTTCAAGGAGTGTGTGTGTCAGCTACTTGGAACAGGGACACAAAGCACTGGTTTTACAGAGAGGGTGTTGGATGACATGGTTTGGACACTCAGCTGAGGACTGAACTCTATAACTGTGCCAGTGGGGAGTCTTATTGGGGCCCTGGAGGGAGACAGAGACACAGTACAGTCAGGACCCACTGTTGGTACATTTTTAGTACAAGCATCTGTACAAATCAGCTGGTTATACAAATGACATATAATTCTTTACAACATTCCAGCTAGCTCTGCTGGCATATGTTACACACCCACTGCCCTACTTCTCCTGCAGTAGCTGGCAATACCTCACGTTGTCACAGTCTCAGTGCATTTCCTTTGCTTATCAAGAAAGAGTACTGCCACTACCTTTGACTCACACTTATCCATCAGATCTGTGACATTATTTATAGCTTTCTTCCCTAGTGTTCCAATTGATTATATATGCTCTCTCCTGCAAGGTACACTGTAATTTGGATAGGCAATCCAGATCTAAAGCCTACTTTGGTTCAGCTGTCCTCTGAAATATCCTTCTATAAGGCCTCCCAGGTATGAAGGTAGCTGGGTACCTTGTCCCGTATGCTGAGGAGTGGATGGAAAATGCAGTATTAGATACGAAAGTTATATAACTATAGAGATGTTTTGTCTGTCTCTGTCCTTCCTCAACTCCCCTCCCACCATCCCCACTCCTTATTTTTTGTATGCATAGTTTTCTTATCTGGTTTACATTCTGAGATGGCTGTAGTTGACCTTGCCTTGGCTCCTGAAGGTTGTGTCTTTCTCTTTCACGGTCTCTTTTCGCAGGGTGGTGGTATTTGTGTTGGCTATGTTGTTTGACTGTTAACACCTTTGTTTTATATCTTCCATTCCTACATGGACAGGAATTACTCTTCCAGTCCATGACCTTTTTATAGAAAACCTTCTAAACAATCTCAACAAAAATCTGGGAAATACCAGTACAAGAAACAATGCCAAGGCAATTTAAAGAAAAAAGGGTGCTACTCCATGCCAGGTTAGTCCAAGCAAAACGCTTGAATGTCTTCTTCCATTCCCTCCCCATACTGACCATCTTCTAAACCTTGTAGGCTGTCGTCTTCTTTATTTTCCCCTGGAAATCAGATTGCAATGGAGTTCTGAGTACATAAATTTATCCAGAACAGATGTAAGCTGCAGTGGGACTCCTTTCTTCCAAACTTTGGGGTTTCCTCTCCATCCAGAATGTCAGGTTCTTCTCTTCCTTCCCATCATTTCCCATTTGTCATCTCAGCAAATCATAGAATCTGTCTCAGATTCTCAAAAAAGAAAAGGGTTTTATTCAATAATTTTCCAAGTGCTCAAAAAAGAGGGAACCTAGAGACTTGTACTGAATTTATTTATTTTTTTTAACTTGTCTATAGCTGTTTATAAAAGCTCCAAAATTCAAAATGCTCACCCTTCAATTTCATTTTCCTCTGATTGCTCCCCATGTTTCTTTTTCTAGACATGAAAGATGCATATCGCTACATACCCATTCAGAGAAGCTTCAGATGCATTTTAAGGTTTTCTGTTTTTAGTGACATTTTCAATTATCTTTTTCACCCTTTGGTCTTTCCATGGCTCCAGTGGTATTCACAGAGAGTCTAATAACAGTAATTGCTTTTTGAAGACTATAAGGTATTCAGATTTTTCCCTATTTAGACAGTTGCCTTATTTTGGTAGACTTGTTTCAACATTGTCGAGAATCTCCGCTGTTTAGCAAATATCTGTTTCAAAACTCTGCTTTTCATCTGCTCATGGAGAAGTCTTCTCTCATTCCTTCTCACAGAATCTTATTTTTAGATTGCCTGCCTTAATGATGGCTTAATTTCCTTTTAAAAAGACTTTTTTTCACATCTAGTTTCTATATGTTTCTCAATCACATAGGTTCATAGGTAGGTACTAGGCTATTGGCCCTAGGGCCTATATAAGCCTAGCCAAAGGTAACCTGGCTTTCGCCATCCAAGAAAATTATTTTCCTGTGCCACTGTCGAGCAGAGCCACAGAGGTGATCCCCGGGGTGAATTTCCTATCTCCAATCCAATCATCAAGATTTTTTTTGAAGAGCGCTAATGCGGAGCTTTGTTTGACAGAGATAGGTAGTTTGTTCCAGAGTATGGGAAGTCTCTGGGACAGGAATCTATCCCTCCGGCATGTTCTGTTTATTGTGGTGACAAAGTTTAGGTCCCTAGACCATGTAGCTCATAGAGATTGGGATTTCTTTAAGTGGAGCATGTCTAAAAGCTCTAGGTTTGACATAGCTTTGTGTGTTAGGCAGAGATCGCCTCTGAGTAGGCGATATGCACCGGAGTAAAGCTGCAGTTTTTTGAGACGGTCTGCATAGGGCATCTGTTTGAGGCTGGTAATCCTCTTTGTGAGGTATTTCTGTGGCCTTTCCAGTTGTTGTAGATGTCTTGTGAGGTACATACCAAAAGGGGCATTGTACTCTATAATGGGTCTAATGAGTGACGAGTAGAGGGGAACAATGACCTCTTTTTCCTGGATGAGAAACCTTTTGTGATGAGGTGTGCCACGTAAAAGGATTTCCTGACTACTGTGGTGATGTGATTATCAAAAGAGAGACTACTGTCCACCTGTTTCCCAAGGTCTCTTATCACATTTTCAGTGTTAAGTAGACTACCGCCTATGTGGTAGTTTATGGGTACTGAGTTTTTACCAAAAGGGATGACAATGCACTTTTTGGCATTGAGCTTGAGGCCATGGCTTTGACACCAGGCATCTGTCTCAGCGAGGCCCTTTTATAGGATGTCCACATCTTTTGGAGTTTTGATTATGGCTCCTAGTTTGCAGTCATCTGCAAACTTCATTAGCCAAAGAACTTCTGTGTTGGCCTGTACTTCAGAGAAGTAGATACCAAACAGTAGAGGACCAAGAACTGAACCCTGTGGTACTCACTTGTCACTGGTCTGAAGTTGGATTTGGAGTCTGCTACTTTCACAGTGTGGGTTCTGTCAGTGAGCCAGTTGGCAACTCATCTTGTGACATGGGGATTTATACCTAGTTTAGTGAGTTTATCTATAATTTCAGAGTGGGGGATGGTGTCGAAAGCCTATGCGAGATCTAGATAGGCTGTGTGAACCACCTTACCCTCATCTACTGCTTTGGTGACTGTTTCAAAGAATTCTATCAGGTTTAGGAGACATGATCTGCCTTTTACAAACCCAAACTGGGTGGGGTCCTGAGTTTGGAGATTACCAATGTCATTGTTTATAAGTTCCATGATGATACATTCCATAGCCTTGCAGACCAGGCTCATTAGGCTAATGGGGCGGTAGTTTCCAGGGTCTGTGGTGGCTCCCCATTTGTGGAGTGGGATAACTGTCGCTGTGCGCCATTCAGTGGGCACATAGCCTGAGGTGAGGCTATGACTGAACATGGTACTTAGATGGGGTGCCAGTTCATTCTGTAGTTCATGTAGAACACAGCCTGGGATGTCGTCAGGTCCCATGGATGCTGTGTTCTTGGCTTTGGACAGTGTGTTTCTTACCAGTGCAGCCGTGATTACAGGAACTTTGCATTCTTCTGGTACAGAGATGGGCCCTTTAGGGGAGGACGGGGGGGGGGGTAAAGTTAGCGCTGAACCTATCTGCCAGGATGTTGCAGTTGGTTCTGTATATTTAGCGCCATTGTGCTGTATCTCAGAGCAGATCTGAGTGCTGCCATTGAGATTCTTGACATAGCTGTAGAATGCTTTGTGGTTGTCTTTAGAGTCAGTGGTGATTTTGTTTTCATAACTAGCTTTGGAGGATTTTATGAGGGATCTCAGCTTCTTACTGAGACTGACCAGGGAGTTTCTCCAATTATGGGATTTTACTATTTTTTGCAACAGTCTCTTTCTTCTGTTGTGAGTTTGTTTATGGCAGGGGACCATCAGATTGGCTTCCTTTTTTTGGAGGATAGCATCTTGAGTCTGTTAGGGATTGCAGGATCCATGCACTCATGTAAGTGCTTATAAAGTGCATTTGTGTAGGATTCAGCAGTCATACCTCTGTTGTCCGTCAGCATGGGTGTCTTGAAGTTTGCCACTTCTGTCTTAAGAAGCGTGAAGTTGGCTTTGGAGAAATTTTTTTACTGTGGTTTCCCTAATGGGGGTTAGGGGAGGGATGTGGATGTCTAGGGTGATTAGCTTTTGGTCGGATCTGACCAACGAGGAATTGACCTCTGGTGTGGAGCACTGGTTGCCCATGTTGGTAATAACCAGGTCTAGGATACTGCTGCCCCTGGTGGGGGTGTGGATAAGTTGATCCATGGTATTGGAATTTATGAATTCCAGAAAACGTTGAGCACAATAGTTGGTACACGAGTAGTTTTCCCAGTTAATGGTAGGGTAGTTGAAATCGCCCATTATTAGGGTGTTAGGTTGTACCCTAATATTTTCCAGTGTGTTAAGAAATGAGGAGTGGGAATCTTGGGGCATGGTGGGGGATCTGTAGCAAGCTACAATTTGGATTGCAGTCTTGCCCAGAGTTAGTTGCACTTGGATAATCTCGGATGTATTATGCTGAGCAACTAACCTGGAGGTGTGGATATCCTTAATGAATATGGACATGCCTCCGCCTTTAGTATTTCTGTCCAGGTTAGGTGGCCGAAAGGTGTGGTATGAATTTTAGCCTGGTAATGCAGGGGTACTCTCTGGAGCCTTGAACCAGGTCTCTGTCACTGCACAGATGTCGATGTTCTCCATTTTAAGGAGTGTCTCGAGTGAGTGCATTTTGAGGTTTAGACTGCTAGCATTGAGTAGCAATACCCTCAGATTCTTCTTGCCTGTACCTGGTAGGGTGGTGAATTTGTCATTTAAACCTTGCCTAAAAAAGGCACTATAGGGGTGGCTAGAGCCTTAGCCAGTATCCAGAATCCCAGGGGCGACAGGTGCAGGCCATCTCTGGCAAAGCATCGTGGTTTGTCGATCATGTCATCCCAGGCAGACAGATACTGGATCCCCTTAGAATGACACCAGAAGCTTAGCCAATTGTTGAAGTCAATCATTTTGTCCTTGTACTGTGGTATCATTCTGGGTGATGGCAGGATGCTACTCAGGGCTAGGGTCATACCTGCCTGGGCTACAAGATTGGACAGCTCCTCCATGTCCCTTTTCATGTAGTCCAAGGAGGTATGTCTCAGGTAATTCACACCAACATGGACAATGATAGAGTCATATTTGTACTTGTTGTGGAGTGACCTGAGTGCATGCATTATGTGGCGGATCCTGGCACCCGATAGGCAGCTGACAGTAACTTTCTCCTTGTTTAGCCTGGTGAGTGGAACATCAATGTGCCTGACTATAGAGTCACCTATGACTAGAGTGTTGGATACGTTGTTATGCCTTATGGGCTGTGGTTGAGTGGCACATTGAGTTTGTGGGCTATGTGTCATTTGGGTTGTGTTGGGGGGTGGAGGTTGCTTGTGTTTCTGCTTTGGAGGTCCCTTTTGCTTGGGCAAGGTTTTACTGAGAGCCTCTGCGAACGTAGGTGTGTGTGTTTTGTGTTTCTGTGTGTGTGTTTTGGTGGTGTAGGTCTTGAGGGACTATGTGCTGAGTGTGGTGTGGTGCAAGTGTTTACCTTTTCCTCTTGACTGTCTAGTCCAGTCTTGGGTGAAGAGAGCTTTGCTTCCAGTTTGGCTATATAAGCGCATCTCTCACAGGTTGTAATGTTGGGTGGTAGGAGGAGAGGGTTGTCTGTGTACATGAGGCAATTACTGCATTGCCCCAAGATGCCCAGATTCATGAGGTAGACAGGAGAAAACACTGGGAGGTGACCCTTAGACATGCCTGGATAGGTGCTTATTTGTTAAGTGCTAGAAACTGTTTTCCTCTAGACAGTGAGGAAAGTTGAGTGCTGTAGTAATTTGTAGCTTATTTAGTGCTTACAATAAGTTCTGAACAAGTGCTGAGCTCAAAGAAACAGACTTGAGAGCTGAAACAAAAAACTGGCTAATTCTAAGAAACAAAATTAAGCTAGAAGGCTTCCCTCCAACACAGAAAGGCTTGGGGGCCTAGAAGCCTACAAATAGTCCTGGACACAGCAAATCTATATCCAGACTACACTAGCCACAGGAAAGGCAGGAAACAAGCTTAGAATTTTTTTGTTTTTTTGGTGGAAAGAGAGAAAGGAGTAGCAGAAACTAAACTGATTGGCTTTCTCAAATGTTCTCCCTGTATTGGGTAGAATGAGGTAATGATACTAGACTGGGAGGAGGGTCCCAGATCAAATTTACAGTAGGGGTGGGCAACAGCAAAGCCACCAACTATAAGAACTCCATACCAATAGGGAGGGTGGGTAACAAACTGCAGAAATGTTTCTCACAGCAGAAAAGCAGCAGTGAGCTTTTAAATTAAAGTTTTAAACAGCTAAAGGAGCCTCTGGAGAAAGCGTTTAACTGCAACAAGTTATCAGAAACAAACAACCCAACAGATGCTTAATAAAAGTGAACAATTTCCAGTTAATACCTCATACACAGTGAAACTAGCTAGAAAAATATACAGTACACAAAGTGCTATAGATAACTTGAAAAAATAAGCAAAAAAACAGGATACGTAATGTTCTATATTATAGATCCGAGTTTGCTCAGTGTCCTTCCTTCAATTAGCAAACTGTGAAATGGCAGAAACACTCACAACTTAACTTCTTAGGTAACAGAAAGTTGAAACCTGAGACAACTTTTAAGAAACAAAAAGCTCAAAAGAACCAATGAGGTGCTTAGTCTAAGCTGTAGTCCAGGTGACCTCAGTCAGCCAATGACCTTAAACAATTCTCTCTCACTGAAATGCCTGATGGCTTTGGCTAAACCAATATGTCCCTGAATATGTGCTCAGATACACAGCCTGCACAAACACTGGGCCCAAATACAAGCCTGAATATGGATAATGCTACAAATATCCACACTGCTTAAACAAACTGCAAAAATGTTTTTCACAGCAGAAAAGCAGCAGTGAGCCTTTAAATGAAAGTTTTAAACAGCTAAAGGAGCCTCTAGAGAAAGCATTTAACTGCAACAAGTTATCAGAAACAGACAACCCAACAGATGCTTAATAAAAGTGGACAATTTCCAGTTAATACCTAACACACAGTGAAACTAGCTAGAAAAATATACAGTACACAAAGTGCTCAGGATTCCAGGAAACGTGCTTTCCACGATCCTGATTCCCTTAACCAAAAAATACAATAGCTTCTCAAGTCAGTATGGATTCAGCACAAACACCTTCTCTCTTTACAAATCCATGTACTTCCCTTTGTCAGGAAAGAACCATTATGGTGGATACAGCATGTTTTACTGAATCCAGGACTATCTATTGAGCCTCCAGCCTCATCTCAATCTGTAACCATGGATGCTTCAGATTTTGCATAGAGAGCTGTATTCAAGTGAATCAAAGTACAGGGTCTATGGGACCGTCCTTTAAAAAAAAAAATCTAAGAAATTATGGTTTTGTAAAGACTGAATCATTTATAGTCTCAGATCTCTTCAGGTAATTACAAACAAAAGTACTGTAATTTAGTATATAAACAGACAAGGGGAACCAGGTCCTGCCTCCTCAGCAGAGTAGCCTTTATAGTTTGGGAGCTTGCTACACAGTGCACTCTCTCCCTTTGGGATGCTTGCATCATGTCAGAGCAGAGCACCGAGGTGCAGATCCAGGACAGACCCCCCCGCCCCCACAAATGGAAGTTACATCCAGGAGATAATACAGTTGTGGAGAATTCCCCAAGTACATCACTTTGTCTCCATTCATAACAGACAACTGAGAAAATTCTGCTCTAGGACACCTTGCAGAAAGTCCTGGAGAACAGATGCCTTTTCCTTCCCATGGATGAGAATAGTCCTTTATAGGTTTATAGTTAAATAGGCTAACTGCCCTTGTGAGCCATTTTAAGCCTAGCCAGTTACCCTTTTTGTACTCAAATTAACCTATCCCATTTGGTTAGAGATTGGCCTTATCCTTCCCATGATCTATAATTATATATTACTCTTAATGAAAATAAGTGGGCTCATATCATAGATAATGTGATGAGACCCATGCATGGAATAAGGTATTAAGGATCTTCCTCCATCTATTAGTAATACAGGGGGTATTCCTCGGATACAATTTCTGTTTCCCATCCATAGTTCCAAGTTGGACTTGAATATGGACAGGGATGAACATTGTTTTACATGGATGAGGAGTCTGTTCCAGAGCAGTGGTATTCTCTGTGAGATATACCTATCCTACTAATTCATTCTGTTGATATTATGGAAGAGGTTTAAATCCCTAGATTGAGTATTTATGATGCCATTTGACTTGCTGATGTGCAGTAAATCTATCTCTTGAGCTGTTCCATGTTCAGATCACCATAGGTAAAATCCAATACCACTTCCTGTTAAGCTATAGGTCTTCCCATGATCCAGGAAACACATACCATGTATTTAAACTTATTATAAACACTAACCGTCCAACCCAATACCATATTCATGGGTGACTTTAATTACCCCACTATTAACTGGGAATCCTATACGACATCAAACGTACATGCAGAGAGATTCCTGGATTTTGTAAACACAAACTCCCTGGACCATATAGTCATTACACCAACCGGGGTGCAACCATACTGGATCTGGTCCTCACTAATATGGGAGAGTGCTGCACACCCCCTACTGTAATGCCTTCACTGGTAAGGTCAGACCACAAAATGGTCTCCTTTGAAGTAAAAATAAAATCTGGACCCCCAGCTAAACCTGGAATATTCAGGAACAATTCTAAGGCTAACCTCCTGCTATTAAGTGAGAACCTGGCAAAATATCAAGCTCCTATAAACCCTGAGAACACAACTGTGTATGCAGAACTGTTCAAAGAATCCCTGTACAAGCACGTTAATAGCTACATAGAGGCAGCTGTACCCACTAGGAAGAACTACAGAACTAACTCAAAAAACAAGCCACCCTGGTGGAATCACAAAATCAATCAAATGTATAACAGGCAGAAGAAAATCATGGCAAAATTAGGAGTGCAACACCTAGCAGGATAAAAGCACGCTCATCAAGCTAAACAAAACACAGATGACAAAGTCTGCCAAAGCCCAACTTTACCCCCCCCAACCTTCCCTTAGGAAATATCAAATACAACTCCCCCTACTGTTACTAGGGAAAAAGTCCTTATTGCTCTCTCTAAGACCAAGAACACTGTATCAATGGGCCCAGACAATATCCCAGGATGCCTTCTAAATAGCATGAAACATGACCTGTCAGGGCCTCTGTAATTACTGTATCTGTATCCTCCAAACAGGCTTCGTGCCTCATGAATGGGAAAGGTAACTGTCATCCCTCTGCACAAAGGTGGCCCATCTACAGACACAAGTCTCACTAGTCTTATATATAAAGCTATGGAAAGAATTATCATGGAGATTATCAATATAGATATAGTAAACCTCCAGACCCTGGACCTAACCCAGTTTGCTTTCTTCAAGGACATATCATGTCTACTCCAGTTAGAGCTTTAGGAGGGACCCCATTCCAAATACCTTTGACTAGGGTTCACCTTGACTGGGAGGGTGGAACAGGAAGCCAGCAAGTAGGTGTGTTTGACGATATTCCTGCAGATGTCCTGATAGGGAATGATTTTGATAATGCAGTACCATGTTCTCATGCAGTTACACGCAGTCAGGCTTGGAGACAAGCATGTGGGTCTGGCAACCTGTGGAGACCCAAACAGACTGCACACATGCAGCCAGGACTGGTGAGGTGGTTATTTCAGGGAGGGAGCTACGCTGTAGCAGTGAGACTGAAGGTGAGCCAAAGCTGCTTGTGGGTATTGATGGTCCCTTGGACAGAGTGACTGAAAATGTAGAGGGGAGTAGTAGTACCCAGGCTGACAGTGAGGCACCGCTGTCAGAGTATGCCAGACTTCCTGTGGAAGGGAAGCTGGGAAGGGTTACAAACAGAGTTGAGACAGGCTCAGCTCTCAGACCCTACATTACAAGGCCTAAGGCTGGTAGCTAGTGAGGCACCTGATTCTCAATGGAAGGGGGACTCTGTATACTGGGACAAAGGATTACTGTATAGAGAGTGGACTCCTGAGGGAGGGCTAGAAGGTGAGATAATACAGCAGTTGGTAGTGCCTAGAGCCTACCATTTGACACTTCTAGCCATTGCCCATGATATTCTCTTTCCAGTTCATATGGGCATAAAACATACAAAGAGATGTATTATGCAGAACTATTGGCCTGGAATTTCCAGAGATGTAACAGGGTACTGCAGGACCTGCGAGCAGTGCCAAAAGGTAGGCAATGCAGGAGACAAGGGAGAGCTCCTTTGCCTGTGACTGAGGAGCCATTTCAGAGGATAGTTATGTATATTGTGGTGCCTCTGAGTACCCCAAGTTCCACAGGGAAAAAGTACATCTGTTTTCAGCAGGGTAGGTTTCCCAAAAGAAATACTGACTGACACAGGTGCCAATTTCATGTCAGACCTGCTGGCTTGTCTGTGGAAGCACTGTGGGGAGAAGTATCTAAAGACCACCCCCTACCATCCCCAGACTAATGGTCTTGGTGAGAGGTTAAACTCTACACTCAAGTCGATGCTATGAGCATTTACAAACCAGTTTAAGAGGGATTGGGACAAATATCTGCCCCATCTGTTTGCTAACAGAGAGGTTCCCCAGGAAGTTACGGGTTTTTCACTCTTTGAGTTGTTGTATGGACATAGGGTGAGGGGGCCTCTAGATTTAATTTGTGATGAGTGGGAAGGTGAGTGTGAATCTCACAAGGAGTCTGTTGTGGCATATGTCCTAAACCTCAGGACAAGGCTCAGGGAACTTATGGGCTTGCCCCAGGAGAACCTGGCAGAAGCCCAACAGCAGAAGAAGGTCTGGTATGACAGGAATGCCCTAGCTAAAGAGTATTCTGTAGGGCAGCAGGTAATGGTTCTCAATCCTGTCAAACACAACAAGCTGCAAGCAGCTTGGGAGGGACCCTACTAGGTGGTAAGAAAGGTAAGTGATGTTAACTACATGGTAGAGCTGCTAGGCAGGAACCAGGGGCACAAATTGTACCAAGTTAACATGATGAAACCTTACCATGATAGGGAGGCCCTTGTGCTGAGTATATGCAGTGGATTGCAGGAGGAGTCTGAGGGAGATCTGGTGTCTGATCTCTTGGTTTGGACTGACACCTCAGTGGAAGGGGTAGCAATGTTTTTATTTTTTATTTTATTTTATTTTACATTTGTTGACCGGGATAATCCGACTGGATTCATGTCCATTTTCAGCGGAGGCCCGGGGAGAAAAGCTCCAAACAGTAGAAAACTGAGTTAAAGTTACAGAGACAATTACAATTCACAACACATTAACAAATAATTTCCATAGTATCATGCAGGATGATAGAGAATAGACACCGTACAAATATTTACAGTGAAAGCCAGGTCACCTGAGATCTAAACATAGTCAGGGAATCAGCTAACCAGGATTAATGCAATGGCAATTCCGTATTGTCCCCAAGTATAGTTTAAGTTTAGCTTTAAATTGACTTAAAGAGGAGAGTGAGGTAATATCAGGAGGTAATTTGTTCCATACTCTACCTGCCGAGTTGGTAAGGAGAGAGTCACCGGCTATATTATTAGATTTACAGGTCTGGATGAGGAGTCGGCTGGATGAACGCAGTGATCTAGGGTTGTTACACGGGGTAACCATTTTTTTAAGCGAAGGGGTGTAGTCAGGGTTGTATATTATTTTGTGGGTCAGAACTAGTATGTTGTATGATATTACATTTGGTAGCTCAAGCCATTTAAGTTGGGTTAGGTTGGTACAATGATGGGTCCTGAAAGGTAACCCAGTAATAAACCTAGCAATATGATTGTAACAGATGGTAAGTTTGTTCATGACAGTTTTACTGGTATTATGGAGAACAGGGGATGCATACAGGAGAGTAGAGAGAAGGTGAGTTTGAGCAATAGCAATTTTGGCTTGGGGAGTCAGGAAGCATTTTATTCTATATAACAAGCCTATTTTCTTATTAATGGTTTTGATCATTTGGTTTACATGTATATCAAATTTTAGGTTGTTGTCAATAGTTACCCCTAGTAATTTTGTAGAGAGGTCCGGAGAGATTATGGTCCCGTCCTTGGCTTGGATTGTAAAGTTAATGCTGTTAGACCTTTGTGTAGGTAGAAATAACAGCATTTTAGTTTTTTTGGTATTAAGTATCAGGCGACGACTATAGAGCCAGTTTTCTATTTTGTTAAAAGTGGATTGGGTCAATATTTGTAACTCTGTGGGGGTTGTGCCAGAGCAGATCAGTGTAGAGTCATCTGCATATTGGATACAACTGGCATTAGGTATGACAGTATTCAAGTCATTGATGAAGATGGAGAATAATAGTGGTCCTAGTATGGATCCTTGTGGGACACCCAATGTGTTGGGTAATAATGTAGAGAGTTTGGTCTGCCATAATACTGCCTGTTTTCTACCAATTAGATAGGAACTAAACCACTGAAGGATTTTAGCATCTAGACAAAGTGGTTGCAGAGTATTAATTAGAAGTTTGTGGTCCACCATATCAAAGGCTTTGGACAGGTCCAAAAATAGTGCAGAGGAAATATTGTTATTATTTTGATGGGTATTTATGGTATTGGAGAAGACAAGTAGGGCTGAGGTAGTACTATGGAGAGGTCTGAAACCATGTTGGGTGTCAGCCAGTAGATTGTTGGAAAGAAGGAGTTGCATAAACTGTTTTTGAACACATTTTGCCATTATCTTTGCTAGAGGAGAAAGTATAGAAATGGGCCTGTAATTCGAGAGCTTAGTGGAAGTGCCACCTTTATGGAGAGGAATTACATAGGATATCTTCCAGATATCAGGAATTTTAGCCTCTGCTAAAGAACGATTGATAAGTAATGACACAGGGTAGGCAATGGCCTCAGCTGATTTTTGCAAGTATTCAGCTGGGAGTTGATCAGCGGAGAGTGTGGTGGGTTTTAGTTTTCTGATTAATTTACAGATAAATGAAGTGGCTACTGGTTGAAAGTTAAATAAGGGAAGATTTTTAAAGGTGGGGGTATCAAGTTTGTGGGAGCTGAGTGGCAGTTGGCTGGAGAGGGCTTGGATTGTCTCAGTGAAGAAGCGGTTGAAGCTGTTGGAGACTACATCTGGGGGTTTATCGATGAGTGTGGCTGGGACAGGGGTGGTGGAGCGACCAGGGTGAAGTAGATTGTTTAGTCCAGCCCAAAATTTTTGTGGGTGGTTTTGATGTTCTGTCTGCAGTTTATAATAGTATTGTCTTTTGTCAAGTAATATTTGTCTTTTGGTTTCATTCCTAAGTTGTCTGTAGTTAATTTGGTCGAGTGGGAGTTTAGTGGTTCGCCATACGGTCCAAGCTTTGTTTCTAAGTTTAATTTTGAGCCTGGTCTCTCGTGAAAGCCATGGAACATCTACTGTCTTAGTTTTCTTTGAGTGAATAGGAGCATGAAGATTAAGAATTTCTAGGAATTTTTTGTTGAAATACAGCACTGCTTCGTCTAGGGGTAGATGTTTTAGTATTGCCCAGTTGCAAGAATTTAATTCTAGTTGAAATCTGGTCGGGTCAAATTTCTTTTTATTTCTGACAGATCTTAGTAAAGGTTGTTTGGGAATGGCTATTTTGTGTTTAATTATATAGGTGAGGTGGTGGTCACTTAGGCTATCAGGGAGGGTACCAGATGTATATAGGTTAGGATGACTGTTAATAAGCACCCAGTCAAGTATACTCTCTTTCTGGTTTGACTTGCCTATCCTAGTGGGGGTGTTAATAATTTGCGTAAAAGAGTGTAGGTTAATATGGGTGGAAGGAGCTTCTGGGGAACAGGTAGTCCAATCTATATTAAAGTCACCAAGAACTAAGGTTTCTTGAGGGTAGTGGCTAGATATCCAATGAAGGATGGCTTCAAGAGTATCTATGTTATTACCTGGGGGAATATACACACAGATTATGTAGATAAATTTATTAATGTTGATTTGTAGTTTGGAAATTAGGATGTCCCAGCAGCTATCTCCTATTTCGGTTCGAGAAATCTGAACAGTGTTACAGGAGTTTGGGGACATGTTCACTGGGAAATCCGGGTGCACCCACATGACCCAAAGGCCTATTAGGCAGGCCCCTTATAGGGTGCCTGAGAGACTCAAACAGACTCTGAAGGAGGAGATACAGGAAATGTTGGAACTAGGAGTCCAGCAGTCCCTGGGCCTCCCCAGTGGTGCTGGTGCCAAAGAAGGATGGCAGAGCCAGGGTCTGTGTGGACTACAGGAACTTAAATAGTCACACACAGTCAGATGCTTACCTCATGTCTAGGACAGATGAGGCCCTAGAGCAGCTGGGTGGGGCTAAGTATCTTACAACCATTGATCTTACCAAGGATTACTGACAAGTGCCCTTGACTCCCAGTGCTAGAGAGAGGTCAGCCTTTGTGACTCCTTTTGGCTTGTATGAATTCACAAAGATGCCCTTTGGGATGAAAAATGCCCCAGCAACTTTCCAGAGGCTGGTAGACCATATCCTAGCAGGTGCAGGAGGGTTTGCCCTTGCTTACCTGGGTGATATTGCCATGTACAGCCATTCCTGGCAAGGCACCTTCAACATGCAGTGAGGTGCTGGGCAGACCATGGAGGGCAGCCAAGCAAATGTCAGGTGGGTATGACAGAGGTCTACTACCTGGGACATAGAGTGGGACGTGGTAAGATCAGGCCAGAACCTACCAAAGTGGAAGCCATTCAGGTATGGCCTGCACCTGATACCAAAAAGCAGGTGAGGGGATTCTTAGGGACAGCAGGGTACTACAGAAAGTTTGTCCCCAGTTATAATACCATAGCTGCTCCCCTCACAGACCTGACAAGGAAAACCAGGCCAAATAATGTAGTGTGGACCCCAGCATGTGAACAGGCATTCCAGAACCTTAAAGAAACTTTGGGGGGACCCCCTGTGTTAGCCAGTTCAGATTACAGCAAAAACTGTGTTGTGCAGGTGGATGCTTCGAACCATGGAGTGGGGGCTGTACTTAGCCAGATTTCTTCAGAGGGAGGAAAGCACCCAGTGGTTTATCTCAGTCGTAGGCAGCAACCCAGGGAGGAATGGTATGCAGCTGTAGAAAAGGAATGTCTAGTCATAGTGTGGGCATTGCAGAAACTTCACCCTTATCTGTATGGAAAAAATTGCACTGTAGTTACAGATCACAATCCCATATCATGGTTACACCGAGCCAGCCAGCAAAATGCCAAGTTGCTAAGATGGAGCCTAGGGCTGTAAGCATATATGTCAATGCAGCACCACAGTGGGATTAGCAATGCCAGTGCAGATGGGCTGTCAAGACAGGGAATGGGGTAAGGTATACCCAGATAGACCTAACCCTCTCAAGCAACGTTTCTCAAGGGTTACTTGAAAAATTAGCTTAAGTTCAAAGGAGAGGGATGCGAGATATGTGAAGGCTGCCAGCCTAGCTAGATAAGATTTTGTAGATAATTCTATATCATTTGTAAATATTAATATAATCTACAGGCTTGGTTTACAAATGTAAAGATAGCTACGTGTTATGATTAAACTGTATGTTGTACTGAGCTTCAAAAATGTAACCACAGTGCACCCTGCTGGAAGAAAGCTGATAAGTCAAGCATTGTATGACTGTTTGTTCTCAAGCTTGGATACAGGATGTCTGGGCCAGGGAATTATTTCTGTTGTCCTAATTTAAGAGATGATTACTAAGGTTTTACATGTATAATGTCTTTTATTGCTGTGGCTTCCTGGCCAGGTGCAGCTTGCTAAGAAATGTAAATTTTAACTTCTTTGAGCCTGGGAAACTAAATCAGAACTCAAACCACTCTTGTTTGGCATCTACTTCTCCGAAGTACAGGCCAACACTTAGGGACTCTGGCTAACAAAGTTCGCAGAGGACTGCAAACTGGGAGCCATTACTGAATCTCCAAATGATGTGGATATTCTACAAAAGGGCCTTACAGAAACAGATGCTTGGTGCCAGAGCCATGGGCTCAAGCTCAATGCCAAGAAATGTATAGTTATCCCCTTTGGGAAAAAACATGTACCTGTGAAATACCACATAGGTGGCAGTACACTAAACACCGAAAGTGTGATAAGAGACTTGGGGACACAGGTGGACAGTGGTCTCAACGTCGATAACCACATTGCCACAACAGTCAAGAAATCTTTTTATGTGGCACACTTCATCACTAAGGGCTTTTCATCTAGAAAAAAGGAGGTCATTGTCCCACTAGACTCATCCCTCATTAGACCCATTACAGAATACAATGCCCTGTTTGGTATGTACCTCTCAAGACATCTGCAAAAACTGGAAAGGCCACAGAAATACCTCACTAAAAGAATCACAGGCCTAAAGCAGATGCCCTATGCTGACCGTCTAAAAAAAACTCCACCTGTACTCTGTTGCATATCATCTATTCAAGAGGCTATCTCTGCTTAACATACAAGGCCATGTCAAACCCAGAGCTGTTGGACATGCTACACTTAAAGAAATCCCAATCCCTCAGAGAGACACGCTCCAGGGATCTAAACCTTATCAACGCAATGAACAAAACATGCTGGAGGGATAGTTTCCTGACTCAGAGACTACCCAGACTCTGGAATAGACTACCCATACATGTCAAGCAAGAGCCCCTCTTTGGCCCTCTTCAAAAGGAACCTTGATGATTGCATGGGAGATAGGAAATTCACCCAGGAGATCTCATCAGTCACCCTGCTAGACAGGGATCTAGGGAAGTAAATACTGTGGGAAGAAATAGCCAGGGAATTTTTATGGCTAGGCTTGTATAGGCCCTAGGGCCAATAGCCTAGTACCAACCTATGTAATCTGAAATGACTCAGCAGTACTGTGTTATCAATTTAAGGACAGAAAGAAAGGAGAACATTTTGGATTTTGTCTGAACCTGAACACATCAATTCACCAGCACTCTGCCTGTGCTCTGTAAGTAGGATCTTAGATCTTAATATTTCTCTTAGAGTTAGATAGAAATTTAGCCAGATTAGTCTAGCTGTTTTCTATATTTGTCAGACTATTCTACAGTATTATTTTAAAGCATTTTCCTGTGATCTCTGAACTCTGTAATGTCATTGTGTTGAAGTAATAAGTGTTGTCTTGTGTTTTTATTATTTATTATTAAATATTTTTAAACTTTTCAACTCTGGCCGTTTTGTGTAAAGGTAATTTAAGCTCTTAGAGTACATTGCATGCATTTGGTGATATTCTCCAAGCCACTCCAATAGCTTTAGCCCTGGATCACACTTACTATTGGATAACAGTAATATTACAGAGTGAAACCAAATCTGAAAGTGTGTCTGTCAGCTAATTAGGCAGGGACATGAAGCACTGTTTGGACAGAGAAGGGTACTGGAGGTTTTGGCTGGACTACTTGGCCGGGATCTGAACACTATAGCTGTGCCAGTGGGGAGTTGTATTGGGGATCTGGAGAGAAAGGGAGAAACCAGCCCCAGACTGACTGTGATCTCTGTCTGCTCTTAAGGGAAATTGTACTGTACTGTGTGTGTACTTGTTATTCTTCCCAATGTGCACACCCCTCACTGGTGCTAGTGGTGAGCATTGAGGCACCTTGATTACTGGGTCTGTGCACGGGCATCACACATGAAAAAAAGGAGTGAAGAGAAAAGTGACTCAGGAGAGCTGGAGAGAAAAGTGATAGAGAGCATGTACTCTGAAAGTTAGAGTAAGTAACAGCAGTTAGTGAGATTATCCTGGGACTGTACAAGAGCATAGCAAGTGTTTAGTAAGGTGTTCTTTTAGGAGAAGGTTGAACATTTGATTGTCTGGGGGAGTGAGTTCCAGGTTTTGGGTATTTTATTTGAGTAGAGGGAATCTTCGTAGTAGTTATGGGATTTTGTTACCTTTAGAATTTATTTGTTAGCTTTAAGGGGTCTAGTGTTGGAGAAGATCAGTGAGAGCAGAGCAGTTGTTGGGTTTGTGGATTATGCTGCGGGGGGGGTAGTGGTTGGTTGAGAGATAATAGGTTGGGTAGTTCAATCCAATTGAGTTGGTGTAGGACATTACAGTGGTGGGATTTATGGGGTAGGTTAACGACAAACTTTGCTATTTTGTCATAGCAACTTTCTAGGTTGTTTAAATTGGTTTTGTGCAGATTGGTAAAGATTTGGGAGCAGTAAAGGAGGGTAGATAGTAGGTGGGATCTGGCTGTGGCTAGTCTGGCGTTGTTGGTTAGGAAAGGTTTTGCCCTGTAGAACAGAGTTTGGAGTGAACTTTTTTTAATTGTTATGGATATGTGATTATCAAATTTTAGACAATCATCTATTGTTACTCCAAGACGTTTAGTTTGACTGACTCGATTTATATGCCATTGGAGGAGTAGCTAGAGGGGGTGGGTTATTTTTAGTTTTATTAGAAAAAAAAAATCATCTTAGTTTTGTTAGTGTTGAACATTAGTTCGTGGGTGGAGAGGGAGATTTCTATGTTTTGTAGGGATTTTTGTGTTTTTTCTTGAAGCTCCTGAAGTGTGGGACAGAGCAGTTAAGAGAGGTGTCATTGGAGTATTGAATGATGGTGGCTAGTTGAGTGGCAGAAGTGAGGTTACTGGTAAATATGAAGAGTAGGGGTCCAAAGATGGAACCTTGAGGTGCTCCAATAGAGATTGTCAGTAGGGGGGAGAGCTTGTTTTCCCATTTGGTAGACTGTTGTCTGTTGGAAAGGTAGCTGTGAAACCAGTTTAGAGATGCTGGACTGAGGTTATATTCCACAAGCTTGTTCAGAAGAATTTGGTGTGATACCATATCAAAAGCATTGGACATATCGAGAAAGATGTGACTAGTTGACCGTCATTTTCAAGAAAGTTAACCGTGTTAGTGAAACTAAGTAGAGCGGTGTTAGTACTGTGTTTAGGACAGAAGCTGTGTTGAGTTGGATAGAAGGTTGTTCTTAAGGAAATAATAAAGGAGTGTTGATGACATAACCTTTTTCTAAGATTTTGGCTTGTGGGGAGAGTATAGCGAAGGGTCGGTAGTTAGAAAAGTTAGTAGATGAGCCACCTTTGTGAAGGGGGATGATGTGTAATATTTTCCAGAGGTGAGGTACATAGTGGTTGACTAAAACTGATATTGGATAGGAGATATTGGTAGCAGCTAGTTTTAGAAATTCATTGGGTAAGTGGTCGGCAGCAAGAGAACAGGGTTTTGTAACTGGTTTGAGTGGGATTAATATAGAATGAGTTGGTGTTAGAAGCTAGGGATGTAGGTACTGTTAAGGGTGTGTTGGAATCATTACTTGTGAGGGAGGTTAGTGAATTAATAAAGTGAGTATTAAATTGGGTTCCTATACATTTATTGGTATTGTTAGTTGAAGGTGTTGGGGTTGAGGGTTTTCCTGGGTTTAGGACGTCATTTATACATTGCCAAAATATTTGAGTGTTCTGGAGTTTTTGTTGGCATGTTTGAAAGTATACTTTTGTCTTGTTTTATATGTTTCTTAGCCTAATTTCATAGTTGTTGATATGAAGTAAAGGAATCTTTTTTTTTTTTTTTTTGTATAGTATGACCAGGCCGTCCCTTTCTTTTAGTAGTAATTTAGTGGCTTTAGTTGTTTGGTTTTGGTGCACATTTTTGTAATGGGAGCTAGGTTATTTAATATGTCAAGGAATGTTTTATTAAAGTATTATACAGCACGGCCTAACTGGAGATATTTTAATGGTGACCAGTCTCTTTGTTGTAGCATAGAATTGAATATAGAGGGATAGAAGTCTTTTTTGCTGCAGATGTAGTTGAATATGATGTTATTGGGTGTGTTAACTCATTTTCTGAGAAGGAAGGTTGGGGAATGGTAACTAAGTGAATCTGTAAGGCAGCCTGCTACGTAATTTAGATTAGGTTTATTAGTATCCAGTCTAATGCTGATTGTTTTTTGGAATGTTTGTCTATGTGAGTGGGGGAGTTAATGGTTTGTGAGTAGTAGTAAAGATTAATGAAGTTGGATGGGTTATCAGAGGAACATGTAAGCCAGTCCATGTTAAAATCACCTAGTATTAGGTTGTGTAATGTAGTTGTGTAAGTAAACTTTCCATAACAGTAAATGTTCAAAAAGATCACTCTTGCAGTACTGCACCCTCTTCCTCCTGTCCCATTATTTTGTTTTTTCCTGATTTTTAGAGGGTAACTTTTTGGCCAAAGTGGGATTCCCTTCCCCCACCTTTCCTTTTTCCTAGAACATAAGCATCCAATTAGCAAACTGATTGGCTGCTTACTTTTCAGCCTCCCTTATGTAATGAGACATGCAAGCTCTGAATTTTGGCACCCATACATCTTTATTTATACCAGCACACCCTCAATCTCCCTTGGATGTATGGTATGTGTGGATGATACCTAAAAGCTCATCCATCCCTTGGCAGCATACATTCCCTATAGCTATATGTTACAGCAACAGTGATCAGTTTGAACATCTACTGTTACAGTAAGTTTACTTAAACGACAGTACTTTTTCAGTGGACCCGGAAAAATCTGAGAAACGAAAGACGTTAATTCCGAAGAGAGCTGAATCTGTTAAGAGGGAGTTGTCCCCTTCAGATTCTGTGATTTTTTTTTTTTTGTGTCATAAGCTGTTGAGTCTGGTACTTCTCTTAACTAATTCCCGGTGACAGTGACATCTGTGTGCCTAGTGAGCATCTAATTTAAACCCCAAAACCCTCTCCCGATAACTCACCACTTGAAACTGCAATACAGTTCAATTCTTATTTTAAAGATACTGTAGCATCTGTAACCAAGGATTCCTTAACATCTAATCCCAACACTGCCCAACAGCCACATATCAACACATTCACTTTCACCTTGAAACCTGTGATCACATCCTATGTAAAACGTCTCTTAAACTTTAAAACATGCTCTGCTTCAGCTGATGAACTTCCAAGGAAATACCTGAAAATAGCAGCCAGTAGGACTGCCTATCCTGTCTTGATCCTTATAAATCCCACATTTCCTCTCTCTGGAAAAAGTCACACATTATCCCAATGCACAAAGGAGGAAATTCAACAGACATTAATACTTTTTGACCTATAGCAATCTTATCTCCCCTCGCCAAAATACTTGAAAAATGTATTCAAAAACAATTGTTAGACTATCACCTGCAGGAAGAACTCCTATCCCCTATACAACATGGCTTCAGTCCCTCCCATAGTACTAGCACTGCCCTTCTAACCTATATAGATACTGTCAGTAAAGCTAAATATAATGGCAAACTAGTCTCTTCCTTATTTCTAGACTTGTCTTAAACCTTCGACACAGCTTGTCACAGCAAACTTCTTCTTAAATGTCCTCACTAGGTATGTCTCGGCCCACCCTTCTCTGGTTCAAAAGCTACTTCTCCAATAGGTATCAGTCAGTAAAATGGTACTCCCTGCTTTCTCCTTACCTTTCAGTCATCACTGGTATACCACAAGGCTGTGTCCTTGGTCAACTCCTCTTTAACATTTTCACCAACACCCTCTATACTTCCACACAACAGGTATCCTAATACACTACACAACAATTCCACTCTCATTTGCACATGTGACAACTCATGATCAACCCACAAAAGACCAAACTACTATTTTTTCCCCCGAATCCCTCTCTCATGAAAAAAACAACATTTAAAGTCCTCTCTCTTGACAATACAACCACTGAAGTCACTTCTCATAGGAAACTGTTAGGTGTGATAGTGGATGATAATCTTACATTTGACCTGCATATACAAATTTGCATGGGGGGGGGTGTTGGGTGAACCAGGAGCCTGTTTTAGTAGTCAGTGAACACAGGACAGAGAATCTTCTCCTGGGTAGGATTACTCACTCACTCACATACAGGCCTATCATAAGTTTCATCTTCAGGGCCATGAGCCCTTAATCCACCATTGATTGTAAGTGCACCTTTAAAGTTATTGGTTATTTATAGGGTTTAAGGAAGTCATTGTGGAATACATTTATTTAAATAAAACAGTGAACATTTTTGAACATTTACCCTTAAAATGTGCACTTCTGTGGGTTATAGTTTTTGAACTAAAACTCTAAGATAAACGCACAAAGGCTACCAAAGAACTCTGAAACTGTTTACATAATAAACAAATGCACAAAAATAAGCAATTATAAAATTAAAAAAAAAAATAACTCGGTCTCTGCAAACATTCACACTGAATAAGGTCTCTTGATCCGTATAGGAATATCATCGGACAGAAACATGAATGAAAGCATATACTTAAACTGAACTCCTACAATCATGGGAGTTAATTACATGATTATCTAAAAATTTTAATGCTTCAGTCTTTTCCCCTTTTAAAAACATTTTAAAGTTTTCTAAATCATTATGCCTTGGTGGGCAACAAGCTTTCAACTGTAGTTGCCAAAGATATTCTTTCTAAACTGTCTGGTTGTTGGCATCAAACCTGCTGTCATAATTATTTACACTATCAGGTATCTTAGCAGCTTTTTATAATCACAGAACTATCTTTGTAATAAACTTGCACTAATTGCAAGCTAAACTTCTGACATACCTTTCTTAACATTGAAGGAATCTACTGCCAAATTAATTAATTTCCTCTGAAAAATCACTTAAGTTATGCCCTTTCTTTCTTACAAAAATAGGATCATTTCATATCTTGTTACTAGTCTCAGGGAAATTTTTTAAGGAATCTCTAAAGCCGCTTAATTATATTTTTAATACTGGCTTCATCTACAGAATTATTTATCAAAAAATGTCAAGTTAAGTAAGTATATATGTTTGTTAATCAGGGGAGTATGTTTAGTGGCCATTTTTACATTGTTATACGTTTGAGACTAACTGTGTGTAATCATTTACAAGTTGAGAACAAAACAAAAAAACTTTAAATGGAGGTATCTTTTTGTTTTATATATATATATATATATATATATATATATATATATATATATATATATAGTTTTGCCACTATACTGTATGCTTTTTTCTTTATAAATGTTACTGCATTTTTTCTGATACATAGAATACTTTTGTTGGTCATCCAACTGGAAATTGGCAGCTGGCATGTGATAAATCTAAGAAATACATTTTGTTATTAGTGGTGAAGTACAACTCTCAAACATTGTCCCTAATCTTGCAATACCAAGTATTCTGTGTTTGACACGAATAAATGGAATATGTAATAGTTTTGTTTAATTTTGTATTTTTTTATGTTGGAGTAGTACTGCACACTGATTTTAATGAGCTCTGTTAATTTCCTAACTGGGTTTAGGTTGTTTGCATGGGCTTTTATGAATAAAGTGTCATGTGAGTGATTTTTCTGCTGTAGTTCTGATGTACTTTTTAATCTTTTTTTGTGTCCGTTCACTTTTTATGTGTTTTAGTAGTATAGTAGGACAATATTAAGATTTGTTAACTGTATGATTCGGGCATGTTATTAGTTACTTTAATCTTACTTTGTTTAGATAGCTTGAATTTTGTTTGCTTTCCCGGTAATGATTTCCAATTCCATAGAAACAGTGTTTTATTTTAATGTTTTTAGTTTGTTTTTTTGTCTTAAAACATATTTAATTTCTAGTGAGTTTATTTTATGTGAGCAGTGTTTTTGAGTTGTAGTATACGAGTTGTGTGTGAATTTATTTATTTTGCATTAAACAAATGTAAAATAAATAATAATAAAAATAAAATCAATGGAAGTGTAGGCAGTGTTTTACTTTGTTTTTAATTTTATTTTTTTATTTAAACAACATATAGCTTGTGGTTTATGTGGTTATTTTAGGTGGTCTGGCATGTTTGAAGTGTGTGTGTGTGTGTGCATATGCTCCATGTTCACTGTGGGAACATTTGCTTTAGCTGTTAGCAGATAGCACATACATATGGTAGAATTAGTGAAATATATTGGCTGTTTAGCTTTGATAACACACCGAGTATAGATAAACTTTTGATAATGAACCAAGAATGTAGGTTAACAAGAAATAAATACAGTGTGTACCAGATGCATTTTTTTGTCATACCCATTATCTATAGTCTCCATAAAGGTAAATTTATGCACATGCACACACACACACACACACACACACACACACACACACTCGCATACATATTTTGGAGTAGTAACTGCTGAGCCTGGGAAACACATTACTCATTGAAAGGTTGTGTCTGCTGCTGGCTTTAACGGGTTGTGTCATGGGTGAGAAATACAAAAGAGGCAAGCAAAACTCAGAGTGACAACTCTATGGTGCTAATCAGTATCAGCTGCTTCCAAGGTTTATATCATGGTCACGTCTTGTTGAGAAATTTAGATTCCTGACCTCTGGGGCTAGAAACGGTTATGAAGAGAATGGTCTAGGGAATGGGAAGATGAAGGCAGTCTGGAAGGCATCTCCACTGGAAATAGGGTTAGAAGAGAAGGATAACGTGTCTAGGGCCAGAATTCTTAAGGGAGAGAGAACTCTGGTTATGAGAACTATAAACACTGAAAAATTTTGTTAGTGATAGTACATTAGTACTATAGCAGTACGATAGTACATTAAGCAGAGCTCCTCATTAACACTCTTCAAAAGAAACCTTGACGAGTGGATGGGAAACAGAAAGAAACCTTGATCACTTCAGTGGCTCTGCTGGACAGAGGCACAGGGAGCTAATCTAAGGGGGCGGCGAAAGCCAACACATTCTGGCTAGGCTTATAAATGTCTTCTGGCAGATAGCCTAGTACCAACCTATGAACCTATGAATGGGATTTATTGCAGTGTAAGGGCACAGAGAAAAGACTATCATTCCCAACTTTTTAATTACTTACTAAATAAAATACTTTTGATAAAGTGGTTACAAGAAACATATCACCAGATTTATATAATGGCTAACTTGGTTCAAAAACTATCTTTGGTTCTTGGGTTAAAAATTTAAGCCATGTTTGTCTGCTACATTTGATTATGTTGTTCTTTAAAGCTGCAGTTATGTTGGCTGAATAAAGCATGTTTTAATTTATTTTTGTTACAATATCCATGTACTTTATCAGCTTGAAGGCTAAGCTTCTTATTTCTTGAATGCTTCAATGAATGAGTGTTTGAGCTAATTCTCCGTGCGTGTGCATAGGAACTGAAAATGGATGAATCTCCCTTTGGTTGACATATATTTAGTTGACTAAATAGATGGTCGGCAGGTGTGTGAGATCACACAATCCTCTGGGTAGGAAAATATCTCCTTTCTCCGAGATTGAGTTCTCGGACTTATTATTTATAATTAGCAGAGAGTACAGAGGGGCTTGCCCCTTGCAAAAAGATGTTTTACTCCGTTTTTTTTAAATATCTTTTGCATGCTCCTAGATTTTAGGGTTGATCTTGTGAACATCGACATTTGAGCCAGTTGCCCTTTTTCAGTGGATCTATGCATATATGGGTATACTCACATTTGTCAAGTAACCCATACATCGCCATTCTGAATGTTGAGAACAAAAGGTCAAAAAAGCAAAGGTAGACACGTTACTGTGCATATACTGTGAAAGAACCTTAGCGCATGCAGTTTTTGCACAAAAATATATAGAAAAATAATTTTTTTTGCTAATTACATTATTGGGTAAAGAGCATATTCTGCAACACTGAGAAATGTGCAGTCATGCACACCTGTTCACCATTTGTTTACTTTATCATATACTGAATAAAGATAATTAAGACAAAAGAAGAGTCCACCATATACACACGCATATACACACTTATAATGTCATGGAGGGAGAAAAGCACCTTACAGATGTTTTCTTGACTGCATAGATTACAGATGTTAGTAATATATTGATGACCCCTTGTATACCTCCTCTTTTCCTATATCTGGAGAAATAATTATTTTTTCCTTACAGCAGAAAATAAGCAGCAGCCTAGAAATGGAGCAAAATTAAAAAGGTAAGAGATGCTTTCAGTTTAAAGATGTTTAAGTACTCTCTTTATGTATTCGTTTCAACAGCTGAGCTGTGCAATACTGTAATATGTAGCAACAATATATATATATATATATATATGTATAAGTATATATATATATATATATATATATATATATATATATATAATATAGATGTCATTTTATAGAGGTGTGTGTACATGTGAATGCTTTTCAGTCTAAATTTAGGAAATGAGTTTTGTGATTAGTAGTTAAGCTGTAAATCGCAAACCAACTTCCCTGATTTTACAATGCCAGATATTTTGCGTGTGTGCATATGATATATAATATATAAATGTTAAGTTGTCTATCTCGCCTTCATTCTTGCTGGATGGGTTCGGAGCCGACCTCGGCTCCAACTCGGCCACTCTAAAAGCTCGAGAGTTGGTTCCACCGGCTCGAGGCTCCCCTTATATCCCACAATGCTAGGCGAGAGTTACCTCAGATCTCGTTTGCCGCTACAGCTTCGAGGTTGGTTGTTTCTACCGGTTCCTGGTGAGTGCTAATTTTCTTGTAAAAATTACTCTTTAAAACCCCTTTTAAGTTAATATTCTTACTTAGTTAGTGTAGATTAGAAAACTTTATTCCCGACCCTAAATATTTTCCATTTTCTTTCCCTAAGAACCTTTGGTTCTTCCATTGGGCCTTTAGGCCTTCCCTTCCCTATTGGAGTGTGTGTGTTTTTTTGTAGTTTATTCTAGTTTATTGTACTTTAAATACTAGTATTACTACTAATTTTATTGTGTTTTCCTGACAGGGTATAACTTGAGTGTTTGTGTGAGTGTTTGTGTACACCTGTCAGTCAAAAAAATGTCTAAAGAAGCAAAGGTCTCCGGATTCAAGAAGTGTGATGCGTGCTGTCAGAAAATGTCTCTGACAGACGCTCACACTTCTTGTGTCTATTGTCTGGGGCCTTTGCACCTGCAGGACTCCTGTGCTGTGTGCCATGGCTTCAGCCCCAGGGTCCTGCAGGAAAGAAAAAACAAATTAATTCTTAGAGGCTTACTGAAGCCAGAGGATTCCCTGTCAGTTTCAACAGGGAAGCCCTCTAAGGCATCGAGGTCTTTGGCTCCGGCTTCTGAGCCGAGACCACAGGTTGCTCAACCTTTGCCTTTATCGGCTCCGGCTGGAGCCGATAAGTCTCAGTCCACAGTTTCTGTGGCTCCCTCGGCTCCGGCGGGCGAGGTTATTGAGTTCCGTGTCGGCTCCGACCAGACCTTCGGAGCCGACAACTAGGAAGAGGTCCAGATCACCATCTCTTGGCTCCGTTCATTCGGCTCCAGGATCTCCCCTGCTGTCTGAACGGGGCCAAAGGTCTCACTCCTCTAGGTCATCGAGGCTGTCGGATCATGACCTTCAGAGGGTAGTGAGTCGACTACTTAAGTCCGAGGCACTAGCCCAGATGCTTCAGAGCCCGACACATCAGTCGATGCCTGCCCCGGTCCATCAACATTTTCCTCCTTCGACTCTCTTGAGTTGGAGCCGGGTCGCGTCGGAACCGAGACTGTGATTGCGACGGAGCCGAGACAATTGTCTTCGGCTCCGTCGTCGCTCCGTTCTTCTTTGGAAGAATCTCGGTGCGGACTTCCCTCGTCGGCTCCGAGGGGTGAGTGGCATCGGACCCTTGTCCAAACCCCTCTCCCTCTCGGGGCTTCGCGCTGGTGAGTTCGGCTCCGACATCGGCCTCGAGCCATCACTGTCGGTGCCGAGGGGTTCTTAGCTCCTCGGAGCGGGGACCTCTGGCTCTGCCTGACAGGGGTGCATTCGAGGTCATGCGGAGTGTGTTAGAGCCTGGCTCTACTCCACAGTCGGCTCCGTCCGCCCCTCCCTCTATGCTGCCTCAGGGTAAGTCGACTCACTCCCTCATCCCGGACCGCAGAGAGCCAGCTCCTCAGGAGCCCCTGTGGGATTTCATCCTCTCGCGAGGCCTCTCCTGATTTGGCAGAAGAGCCCCCTCGGAAGAGGAAGTGTAAGAGGAAACACATTGACTCACCTGAGTCTATCACGTCAGACACAGATTTGGATGATTCTGAGGGTTCCCCCCGTTCCCCTTCTGAAGATGTCTCATTTGCAGACATTCTGGAGATCCTGAAACAGAGGGAAATTGGCCAGCCCTCAACCCTTCGGAGGCAGTCTGTGTATCTTGAGGCATTTGGCTCTCGTCCTTCCACCTCCTGGGTGTCCCTCCTTGACCCCTCATGCAGGTGGTTGCTAAGAAGGCATGGACGGCTCCTGATTCAGTGGACCCCACTCCCAGGAGACCCTCTAAGTTCATCACAGCTCCAGCAGACAAGCAATTTTTATCAAAAGGAGTTTCTGTGGATGCTATGGTGGTAGCTGCTGCCACAAAGAAGGAACTGGCTGATCCTTCAGTACCTGTCCATCCACCTAACAAGGAATCTAGGTCCATGGATAGGTGCAGAAGCGGATGTTCTCCTCAGCGACATTTACCATGCGTTAAGCTGAACTACCTGTGCCATTTCACTTTCGTCTTCAAAGGGACTTGATCAAGAAGCGAGTGAAATGTTAAGGATCCTACAGCTGCGGGTTTCCAAGACAAGATGAACACGCAGCTGGCTACCCTTAATTCCATATCCAACTCCTCCATGCGCCTCCTTTCTTACGCGGCCGATGGAGCGAGCAGAGCTGCAGGGACAGGTGTAGCCTTACGTAGGGCACGCCTGGATGCGGCTATGCAATTTGCGGACCCTTTCAAGGCGTCTTTCACGAACTCCCTTTTGATGGATCATCTCTCTTTGGTCCTCAAGTGAAAGAAACCCTGACTAGGTGCGAGACTGATGGCAAGACCCTTTCTGCTGTCGGAGTCCGTTTTACTCCTTCCAGGCCTTACCCCAAAGGCCAGAAGGGTGGAAAGATGTGGTTCCGTAAACAATCTCAAGGGACTTCGCCTGGCGACAGAGTCGTTTTCCTACCAAAGGCAGAGGTGGGAATAACAATGGTAGATGTCGCCCTAGGGGCAGGGGGGTCCGCAGAACCAGGGCAATCGGAAGCCTTCCTGACAAGCCCTTTCAGCATCCCTGAGGTGTTGCCCGACTGCCCATCTTGAGGCAGTCGGGGAAGATTGTCACTGTACCCAGAAGCCTGGCTATCCCTGACTCAAGACAAATGGGTACAGTCCATCATTTCGAAGGCTATTCTATCCCTTTCTTCGCTTTCCAAATCAGTCAAAAAATCCCTTCCAGATGTTCCACCGCTCAAAGGGATCTAGCAGCTTTGGAAATTTCAAAACTGCTTGCAAAAGAGCAATTCAGCCAGTGCCAGCAGACCAACAAGGATCCGGAATCTACTCAAGGTTCTTTTTAGTTCCAAAGAAAACAGGGGACTGGAGACCGATATTGGATCTCAGTGTCTTGAACAAATCAGTCAAGAAAACAAGATTTCAGATGGTCACGCTGCAATCCATTCTTCCCCTTTGGGCAAAGGAAACTGGATGTGCTCTATAGACCTTCGGGATCGTGCTATCACATAAAATGAACAGGCGGCTCCAGAAGATTCCTCCGCTTCAGGCTGGGAACCAGTCATTTTCAGTTCAGGGCCCTGCCCTTTGGTCTCACCACTGCCCCGGTGTTTACCAAATGCATGGCAGTGGTAGCTTCTCACCTGAGACGACAAGGATTCCAGGTGTTTCCATATTTGGACGACTGGCTCCTCACAGCTCCCACCAAGCATCTCCTTCTGATGGCCAGAGATTATACTTTTCGCGTTTGTCAAAAACTGGGTATTTCAATAAATTGCGAAAAGTCTGTTTTGTCGCCTTGTCGTACTATTACCTACATAGGCGCAAATCTAGATACTATAAACATGTCTGCAAGGCTAACACACCAAAGGATATCAGACATTCACAAATTGGTGTCACTTCTCAACAACAACAGAATCAAAGCCAGGTTAGTTCTAAAGGTGTTGGGAATCATGGCAGCGGCCATACCTCTCCTTCCATTAGCCAGATACCACATGCGGATCCTTCAGTGGATGCTTTTTACTCAATGGTCATACCAGGAACTTCCAATGTCTCACACCATTGTGATCACGCAGGCGTGCAAAAAGCATCTCATGTGGTGGATGTCTTCCCCCCAGCTCCTGTTGGGAAGACCCTTTGTTCCACCTCCTCGGGTTACTACACTGACAGCGGATGCCTCCTTGGTTGGTTGGGGGGGCCCATTATCAGGGCAGGACAGTCCAGGGCACATGGCAACCAAACGAATGCCACTTGCACATAAATGTTCTGGAGATGAGAGCAGTGCTTTTAGCGTTGCAAGCCCTTCAAGACTCTCTTCCCTTTGGAACAATTGCAATCCAGACAGACAATATGTCTGTAGTGTGGTACATCAACAAACAAGGTGGAACCAGATCATACCCCCTGTGTAGAAGCACTCAGACTGTGGCAATGGGCGATTTCTTCTCAGCGTTTTCTGATAGCAACGCACATCCCCGGGAAGTCCAATCACATTGCGGACAAGTTGAGCAGAGCTATACTCATGCCTCACGAGTGGTCTCTGAAAGACTCTGTAGTGAGAGAAATTTTTCTCAAGTGGGGTCAGCCTTGCTGCGATCTTTTTGCTACTCCCCAAAACAGCAAGTGCAGAGAATATTTCACTCTATTCCCTTTACCAGGCCAACCCAGCAGAGGCGCTCTAGTCCAAGTTTGGCCCCGGGGACTTCTGTATGCATTCCCTCCTTTCCCACTGATCTCTCAAGTAATTCAGAAAGCTATCGCTCAGAAGGCATCCTTGATCCTCATTGCTCCTTACTGGCCTCGACAAGTGTGGTTCCCCTTTCTACATCGTTTTCTCTTGGGCGACCGTGGAATCTGGACCTAGTTCCAGATCTTTTGATCCATCAGTCGGGTCAGTTTCATCGCTCCCTCCCCTCTCTGAACCTCACTGCTTGGTTCCTCCAGTTCCAACCGTAGCCAGGCTTCCTCAATTATCTCACTCTGTTAGAGATATATTGATAGCTTCCCATAAATCTTCCACTCGAAAGATTTATTTGAGTAAGTGGAAACGCTTCTCATATTGGGCACAAGGAAAGGACATAGATCCTTTCACCGCTTCCATCCAACTAGTCCTTGATTTTCTAGCTGAACTCTTCCATGCAGGTTCATCTCCATCTACACTTAAGGTTCAATTGGCGGCTATTTCTAACTTTCATGTGGGTATTTCTGAATCTGCCCTAATGTCCCACAAACTTTGCAAAGCCTTTTTGAAAGGAGTTTTTCTTCTCAGACCTCCTATAAGAAATCCTCCTTCTCCTTGGGACCTAAATTTAGTTCTTGCTTCTTTGATTCTTTCCCCTTTCGAACCTGCAGCTTCCTGTTCCTTGAAATTATTATCATGGAAAACTCTCTTTCTGGTAGCTATTACATCAGCTAGAAGAGTTTCAGAACTTCAAGCACTCAGTTGTCGTCCTCCTTATCTTTTGTTTCATAAGGACAGAGTATCCTTACGAACTAACCCGTCCTTTTTGCCTAAGGTGGTTTCGACATCAAATCTAAACCAAAGCATTGACCTCCCTGTCTTTTTTCCAGAGTATTCCAATAGGTCTGAACAAAAATTACACTGCCTGGATGTTCATCGTCAATTAAGGTACTACTTGGATAGAACAAAACAATTCAGAAAATCTGATCAGCTGTTTGTCTCCTATGCGGAAAGCAGAAAGGGACTTTCAGTTTCAAAGGTATCATTATCAGATGGCTAACATCTTTGATTTCCCTGGTATATGAAATTAGACAACAAAATTGCCTAATAAACCTAAAGCCCATTCCACCAGAGCTTTGGCTACTTCTTTAGCCTTCCAAGACAGACTGCCTATTGACACCATTTGTGCAGCGGCTACTTGGGCTACTCCTCACACTTTTATTTCTCATTATAAGTTGGATTTAGCTTCTAGGCATAGAGCTAACTTTGGTTCCAATGTTCTCAGGAGTCTGTTCCGTTAGGCCACCGGGACAAGGTGCTAGGGGCGGTCCCATCCAGCAAGAATGAAGGCGAGATAGACAACTTAACATATAGAAGTTATGTTCTTACCATAACGTTCCATGTTAGTTGTCTTCTTCTCACCTTCTTCTTGCGTCCCACCCTCCTTCCCCCTGGCCTGGACAGACCTAGAGGAGTTGTGATTGTGACCTCTCTTTCTACCACCTCTTTCTTAGACATATGCTATTATGCATATTTCTTGGTTCAGGATGTAGGTCACCCTTCTTTCTTCCTGTTGTTAGAGGTGGATTCTGTTTTACAGTTATACTGTTACTGTTATAAGCTGGGGTTAGCTTACAAACGAGATCTGAGGTAACTCTCGCCTAGCATTGTGGGATATAAGGGGAGCCTCGAGCCGGTGGAACCAACTCTCGAGCTTTTAGAGTGGCCGAGTCGGAGCCGAGGTCGGCTCCGAACCCATCCAGCAAGAAGAAGGCGAGAAGAAGACAACTAACATGGAACGTTATGGTAAGAACATAACTTCTATTTTACACGCGCACACACTCTCACACACTCTGTCTCTCTCACACACACACACACACACACACACACACACACACACACACCTAGCCTGTAAAATATTTTTCTTTTATTAAACAGGAAGAAAATAATGGTGCATACTGTTCTTTAGGACAGGTAAAATAACAACAACAAAAAAATGTTGTCTGGCATACCAGTTCTGCTACAGTCCCAGTGCGATTTGGTATAGTTACCTTCTGTCTGGATTCTTAGAGCCTTAAGTAGCTTGAAGCTTTTCTATCAGCATTTGTCCTTTAGCTATTGCATGCTACCCAGAACCACTGTTTCAGGTATAAATTCACTTGATACATCAAGAGGACAGCTTCTCTTTTATCACCAGGATTATAGCCTTGTATAGAGAGAAAACAAAGTAACTCTCTTAAAAACAAATGCTGTCTTATACAACTAAACAAGAAACCAAGAGTTTGTCTAATAAAGCCAACTATAAAGTGAAGATAGGCTTGCAGGTTAAGGACAATTACAAGGCCTTCTTAAGCTGTAATTGGAACATTAAAGGTAACACACAGCAGTGTGCTGTACTGGTGGTGAATGGTAGTACCTCCACCGATCAGGGTAACATAAATTTACTCTATGATAAATTCAGCTCAAATTTCCCCCTCCCCCTCCCCCTCTCCCAGCTCTACCAGGTGAAATCTCCTCCAACATACTTAACCCCAACTATTAGCAGGGGACAAGGTGCTGGCAGCAGTTGTTAAAGCTAAGAGCGTCGTCTCCATAGGTTTCGACAACATCCCTGGCTGCCCTCCTGAACATATCTAAACCATGACCTATCAGGACCACTTCAGGCAGTGTTCAACTATAACCTTTAAACAGTCTACATTCCCGGTGAAAGGAGGACTACAACAGTTGATCCCCACCACAAGGATGGACCATCAACTGACCCAGGGAACTACAGGCCCATCTATCTAAGGAGCCTAACATGCAACACCATGGAACAAATTATCATGGAAATGATAATCAAGGACAGTGGCAACCTAGAGACACTGGACCCATCCTAATTTGGCTTTATTAAGGAATGGTCCTGTTTACTTAACCCTGTATACTTCTTTGAGAAGGTCACCAAGGCAATGGACAAGGGTAAAACACTGCATACTGTTTATCTTAACTTAGCTAAGGCATTTAATACGATATCCCACCAGGATGGCATAATGGTTAAGGTGTTAACCTTACAAACAAACATAAGGTGCAGGGTTTGACTCTCACATGGGGTAATTGGCTAGGCTTGAAATGGCCCACAAGGGCAGTTAGCCTAGTATTAATATATGAACCTATGAACTCGGGCATTGTTAACAAGCTGTCTGAGCTAGTCATAAATCCTTACATAACCTGCTGAATTATCGGCTGCCTCACAGTTAAGACACAAAGTCAGGATTGGTGAGACCACCTTCACCAAGAGACAGATGACCAACAGTGTTTCCCAGGGCTTCATGTCAGGCCCGCTGTTGTTTGGTATCTACTTTTTTTAAGACGAGGCTAACATTCAAGGCCTCTGGCTCACCAAGTTCACAGATGACTGTATATTGGGAGCTATTATAGGTTCTCCCCAAGACATCAACATCTTGCAACAATGTTTAACATACACATAGTGGTGCCAAAGCTATGCCCTAAAACTCAATGCCAAAAAATGGATTATAATGCCCTTTGAGAAACTGTCAACCCAAATTAATTACTCCACTGATAAAACACCCCTGAGAGTTGACCCAGTAGTAAGAGATCTGGGAACATAGGTAAACAGTAATCTGGCCTTTGACCAACACATAGCTAAGATGGTAAGAAACCCATTCTATGTCTCTCAACTTAAAGGTAAGGGTATGGCGTCCAGGTTAGAGGTAATACCACTCTACTTGACCCTTATCAGAGCTGTCATCGAATACAGTGCCCCCTTTGGCATGCATCTAACCAGATACTTCTAAAAGCTGAAAACTGGAACACAGTCAATAGAATAAACTTGTAACTAAAAACAAAGAGCTTGTGATAAATCCAATGCTTGAAATTACGGACACAATGAATTAGCGCTTTCATTCACATTTATTTTTTCGTGAAATTCTTCAGAAATGTTAAACCATCCACTCACATACAATGTATACATATTAAATAAATCACGTGTTTAATGATGTCATCAATTATAAAATTATTTAAGGATGTATAAAATAATTAATAAATATCCCTGTATTAGATGTGTATTCAGTGAAAAATACATACATATATTGTAAACTTAAAGAAGTATACTTATATATACTCTAATATATGTATTTTTGAATATAAAAAACATTGTTAATGTTGACCAAAAATTAAAAAAACACTTCATGTTAATAGACTCATTTAAACCAGGGGCAAAATCAGCTCCCAGATGCAACTGCCAAAGAGACTCTCTGTATTCTAGGAGAACTTTGATGTCACCCATAAAAGTCCCTGGAGAAATAAAATCTAAAACTGAAAAAGTGAATTTTTTAAAATTAGTACAAACTAAGGAATGTTTAGCCAGTGCATTGGCTAAATCTTTCTTTTTTATTGCTAAAAGATGCTCACTAATTCTTATACGGAAACATCTTGTTGTCATACCTATGTAGAAACTAAAACAAGTAGAACACTGGGCTGTATAAACCACTTTTTCAGTACTCTATGTAAAATAACAGTTAGACCAATAAGTTTTCTTCATGTGTGGAAAATAAATAGAAGAAGAATTACTTAAATATCTACACTGTCTACAATTTTGACATGCATAAGTACCCTTAGCTTTAATATTAACGTCTTTAATACTTCTGCATGATTTTATCCCCCATTCTAATATATTTTTAATGTTTCTTGTCCTTTTGTAAATGAATTTTGGCTTATCACGTATAATTTTAATCAAATCTTGGTTCCCTAAAAGTACCTTCCAATTGTCAACAATAATCTGTTTAATACACCACATTTCATTCGTAATTGGCAAAACAAAAGCACATGAAAAATTGATCTCAGAGTCACCAAATAGTCTATTAGTTGTATTATTATTAATATTATTATTGCTTTCCACAGAAGATCTGGAATGACTTGTTAATATAGGGGAAGCTTTACCTTTTCTAAGTACCAGCACTTCCTGGACAATATTTTTTATCCAAAAGGAATCATATCCCCTGGCTATGAAAAAGGATGTCAGTAAATCTATCTCTTGACAAAAATTAATATCT